>NW_020825249.1:0-283915 GCF_003286155.1 Drosophila erecta | reverse complement strand
CCCCCCCCCCCCCCCCCCCCCCCCCCCCCCGTCTCGTCGACCCCCGCATCAGCTCATGGTTTAAACCCCGTCGCTCCAAGAAGAGGCCACGAGGCGACATAACCTTCAGCAACAAATTACGCAACCGGCCACCTGCCGAATGATAACCAAATGTATTGGAAGGCTAGAGCTCGTCCAGATTATTCAACTATGCAGAAGTTTAGACGACCGGAGCAGATTTAATTACATTTGAACATCATCATCGTCACGCAGTGAAGATCATCTCCTATGACCAACGGAGGTCCAACTTTGTGATTTCGTCTTATCGCAGCGCAGCGTAGCAGCCAGCGGTTTCCTAAGGTCTTATCGCTGCAATACTGCAGTTATATTTCGTGTTTTGTTTTGATTCTTGATTTTCTTTTGTATTGCGATTTATAATGAATTAAATACTCGCAGATTGACGGAACTTTTGGCATTTGAATAGGAATTTAAATTAGAACCTTTAAAGTTTGACCTACAGCTCGACATTGTCAACGTGAACTTGGGCCCAACTTTACGCACATCATGGAGTGGATATTTAAGGTCGTGAGTACTACAACAACAATGATAAATACCTTATTATGAATTACCTATATTAAAATTCTAACAAAATGCCACTCGAACGTCTAATTAAAATAAGATCTGCATTTGACTAACGATTATGTAACTATATTTGCTAACTTTATATTCAATTACTTATATATATTTGCTTTATACTTTACTTTTATATACTTTATTTTACTTACGGAATATAAACGAAAATGAAGAGTAGAGAATGACTAGGATAATTATGCGTAGATAAAAATATTGTTAGTTTGTAAAAGAGATTTAATGAAACCGTTTATTAAACTGAATTTATATAAATGGAATTATGATTGAAGATATATTGAAAAATAATGAATTGTGAATAAATAGATTTAATGGTTTGTCGAGTACTTATGTTGAACACTTTCTTGAATATGTGGTAGAGTTATTTTGAACTTGGCCAAGGGACAATGTAAATATTTTAAGTAGCATTGTCATGGTAGGGAGGGTAAAGACTTAGGGAATCATTAACATCCAAAATTCCCAATACTTATCAGAATCTGTAGCTTATCTTCACACGTGTCGGCGTGTATCATTAGTATCAATATAAAGCCATTTCTTTTATTAACCGGTAGTCCACTTTTGAATATTGTTTATGAGTAAGACGCACTTATTAAAATGTAGTAGCGTTCGTACTATCCTAAGCTAAAAGAACCCCGACCTACGGCGAGCTAGACCCGAGCATAGCAAGAGTGCGCATCCCTAGCGAAGGAAGTACAAGGTCCTCTTTATTAGTAATTATCACCCACTATTAAAAGACCCACTAGTTAAAAATCTATCGAACTACGTACACTACAGCCTTTACTTTTTCTGGGTCGGTCTTTGCACCTCCATTGGTAACAATAAATCCCAGATATTCAACACTTAAGAAGAAGTGTGCTTAAAGAAGTGTGTCTTTTCGCTGGATACCTTCATGTTGGCATTGCACAGGCTTTTTAAGACCCAATCTATATGCTTGACGTGGTCATTTTCGTTTTCAGAAAAAAATAATGACGTCATCTACGTAGACGTAGCATGATTTGCCAATTTGTTATCGTAAGACGTCGTCGATCGCTCTTTGGAAGATGCTTCCCGCATTCTTCAAGCCGAACGGTAACCGACAAAATTCATACTTTCCGCCGTTTACCGAAAAAAAGGTCTTTTCGCGGTCATGTTCGGCCAAGTATATCTGGTGGTAGCCGGACTTTAGATCTAACGTCGTAAAGTACTTAGCTTTTCCTAAGTTCGCCAGTATCATGGGGATGTTTGGCATTGGGTACTTATCAGCGATGGTTTTTTCGTTAAGTTTCCTAAAGTCTATAACCAAACGCTTATTTTTGTTCCCCAATTCATCCTGGCCTTTTTTGTCTACAACCCATGTTGGATTGTTGTACGGCGACTTAGAGGTTCTAATGATGCCTTTCTGAAGTAAGTCTGCGAGAACCTTTACAAACTCAGATACACCCATGGGATGCGGGTATAGCTTGGAGTATACCGGCTTATCATCGCTTGTGCGAATTGTGGCGACAACAGAGGTGTTAAACGGCAGTGCCTCGTTAGAGGCTGAAAATGCCTTAGATCTGTTTTCGATCATACCTCGAAATTGAGCTTTTACAGGCTCTGGTACGGCGATGTCATCTACGTTAGTAAAATTAACATTATCGGAATTATGATGCTGAAGCTTTTCTGAAGCAGAACCATAATTTATCGTACCTTTCTCGAGTTTTGCTCCTACTTGAGCTAGGAGGTCAAATCCAATTATACCATCGAATGGTGCCAGTGCGTCCAAAAGAAAGAACGCAGATGTTTTTCCAAAAATATTCATTAAACATTTTTGGTGAACCCTGTTAGAGCTATGAATGGAACTAACCGTGAAAGGGGAATCGACGGGCACTACATGTTTAAGCTCCTTTACGGGCTTGATGTAGTTTTTTGCCGCCCCTGTGTCGATTAAAATTTTTAGTAGTCTCCCTTGGAGCTGTCGTTCAATGAACGGCAGTCGGGAGCGCTCCCTAAAAAATTGATCTGATCATTTTCATCAGACTCGTCATCTATCTCGGTAACGGCCGCTGCGGCCGCGCCATCATACTCGCTGTCATTCTTCTCTTCAGCCTGTTGCATAGTGTTCTGCAACCTCTGACGCCTCTGACCGGTCATGCGAGCGGAGCCGAATCTTTTCTGGCCTCGAGTACTCTTGGCCTTGGCGTTTGTAGGCTGACCGTTTCCAAAGGAGGTCGGTTGCCTATGTTGGGTTACAGTGGAGCCTAACTTCATAGGCTCAGGTGCTTGATTCTGATAGTTGTTATTATTCTGGGCAAAATTATTTTGTTTACCCAGCTTCTTGTAAAAATGAGGGTTTTTCCCTAGGCTGTCCTCGGCCCTGCTATATCTTCCATGCGACTCCTTTGAGCGGTTTCGATCCTTTCGGTGCTCATAGGTTGTTGCCTTGTCCTCTAAAACCTTTGCATATGTATTGGCAAAGTTTGTGCGTTCCATGGTAGCCTCGGACTCCCTAGCCAAAGCTAAAGCTGAGGTCAAATCCTTGGGCTGCGCTGGCATGACTATGGCCCTCAAGGGCTTCCTAAGACCAGCAATAAACGCGTGGAGAGCATCCTCTCTAACTTCATTATTAAACAGAATAGCACTGTCCGGTTCGTGAGTCATAACGATCTTGTTTGTTATTAACGTCAATCGTTTCTCTACATCGTCGTAATATTCCATTAGGCTAAGCTCTCCTTGCCTAACTGTTTCAAGTCCCTGCCTAAGTACGCGCAGCGACGTTTTGTCCGCGTAGGTACAGTCCAGTCTAGCAATAATGGCATCGAAATTTAGGACTGTGTTATGGGCAACTAGTAGCCCTCTCGCTGACCCCCTAACTTTGTTCCTGATAATCGACACAGCCTGGTAATGTGCCTCGCTACCCTCATACCGTTTGAAGATTTCGTATGCGTCTACGGCTGACTGCCGCCATGAAACAATAGTCTTCCTGTTCCCTCGAAAAGTCTGGCAATGTCTTCACAATGTCAAGCTTGACCTCGCACCGTACGGTAGGGTCTGGGACTATTTTTTCGTATGCCTTCACTTGTGGTGCTTCTACACGCAAGTTTTGCATCTGCTGTTTAACCTCATCTAATTGTGCCTGGAAATCCTGCTTTAGTCTGATTTCTTGTTCAGCCAAAGCCTGGCTAACAGCTCCAGCTATAATAGCTTGTAGCTGTGCGGCGTCCATGGCTGCAGTGTTACTTGTAGTATTCGGACAAAAACCTACTGGCTCTACACCAAACTCGTCGTCACTATCGTCCTCGACTTTTATGTCTCTATATGCCGTCCAACTCATTTACCATTGGTTGACACCACGCAAATTAATTCTTTCCGAGCACGGTCGGTCGGCTATGCAAGGCGTGATATTTGCACGCGCGAGAAATATAAGGCGACACAAAGGAAAAAAAAAAAATGTTTCCCCTAAAAACGACAAAGAAAAGGTCTGCGCAGAAGAAATATTTATTCCTTATTAATTTCTTTGGGCAGTAGCTCAAAGTAAAGTAAAGTAGAATTTACGTTTGGTAAAAGTAACTTGGGGTATGCTACATAATTTACTCTTGTAAAAAGTAAGCTGTGTAAAATCAATAGCTCAAGGTAAAGTAAAGTAGAATTTACGTTTGGTAAAACTATGCTGTGGAAAATATTGCTCCCGAAAAAGCATGCAAAAAAAAAGCTGTTAGCTTTTTTTATTTATTTAATATTCCACACTAAATTCCTCAGGTTGCCGAGTGACTTCACTAATCAAACTTACATGGCCTGTACTCTTAACTACGTTGTTATGTTAAGATATTACTAAGTCCAGGTCCTTAATGCACGTTGGGCGCCAATTAATGTATTCCTCCGTCGGGATGTATCCTGTGGTCTCCAGACGGTCTGCCACCAGGTATTAATAGCTTCTTACGAAGCTTAGGTTTGAGGGCGTGACTTTGCGCTCTTCGTCGATCGCTGGCCTTTGTTCAAATAAGAAAATGGTATATTTACGGCTGTTGCCGGAGTGAATAGCTGCTCTTTATTAAAGCTCTGGCTTAAGACAAAATACAAAAGAATATGAAAAGTGTGGATCTACTCTGGCTCCAATGCATCACGCCATAAACCAATGGTCGGCAAGCCGACTCAGCATTTATGCAACATAGCTCGGTACCCCGGATAAGGGGTGTCCGTTTGCTGTTGCAGACCGTTCGTAGCGCGGAGCGCTGAACTCAGTTGGGGCGCGTCAGCATTGTTTATATGAAGTACTTAGTGTAGAAGAAATATTTTTATCGCAAGAGTTAGTCTGAAGCTGAGATTTAATCAATAATGACGTGAACCTATTTCATGGATCTTTTTATTATTTTATTTCTTAGCGTTGTTCTAAGTCCACGGAACGGGACATTTGTTTGACTCGGTTTAACTTAAACATTTAACAGTCGCAGCACCCATCAGCTTGGGCTATAATTCCAATTCGGTTGCTCAACACAAAAAGTGGAAGTGGTATAAATTAATAAATAAAATTTTATAAACTAGTTCTTTTAAATAATTCCAAACACAAATACGAGAAAACCCTTTCAAATGGATTACAATTCCAATAATTAGTTAACTCAAAAAGAGGAAGTGGAACTATAAAATTAAAATAAAAATAAAACACTAAGTCCTAAGGCAACTATCAACTAAAAACCAACATTTAAAATTCTACGAAAGTTAAGTTAAACAAACTTTTATACCCTAATGAGTGAAATTAAAATAAAAATAAAACAGCATTTTGAAAAGATATTTACTAAAATAATAAAATTAAAAATCTACATTAACAATGGCACAACCAATTATTTCCGCACCGCAAATCGTGGTGCTGAACGATAACAACCTTGACGAAGCCCGTCGGCAGCTAAAAGACATAATGCCATTTAAGGGTGATCCAGACCTTCAAAATCAAAATATTTTAGAGCAAAACGAACATTTTCAGTTAACAGCCCCGTACATCACGAATACATAGAATTAGCATACAAAGGTTACACATACAAACGCATAATAGACACAGGCGTTTCTCTACATCGTCGTAATATTCCATTAGGCTAAGCTCTCCTTGCCTAACTGTTTCAAGTCCCTGCCTAAGTACGCGCAGCGACGTTTTGTCCGCGTAGGTACAGTCCAGTCTAGCAATAATGGCATCGAAATTTAGGACTGTGTTATGGGCAACTAGTAGCCCTCTCGCTGACCCCCTAACTTTGTTCCTGATAATCGACACAGCCTGGTAATGTGCCTCGCTACCCTCATACCGTTTGAAGATTTCGTATGCGTCTACGGCTGACTGCCGCCATGAAACAATAGTCTTCCTGTTCCCTCGAAAAGTCTGGCAATGTCTTCACAATGTCAAGCTTGACCTCGCACCGTACGGTAGGGTCTGGGACTATTTTTTCGTATGCCTTCACTTGTGGTGCTTCTACACGCAAGTTTTGCATCTGCTGTTTAACCTCATCTAATTGTGCCTGGAAATCCTGCTTTAGTCTGATTTCTTGTTCAGCCAAAGCCTGGCTAACAGCTCCAGCTATAATAGCTTGTAGCTGTGCGGCGTCCATGGCTGCAGTGTTACTTGTAGTATTCGGACAAAAACCTACTGGCTCTACACCAAACTCGTCGTCACTATCGTCCTCGACTTTTATGTCTCTATATGCCGTCCAACTCATTTACCATTGGTTGACACCACGCAAATTAATTCTTTCCGAGCACGGTCGGTCGGCTATGCAAGGCGTGA
This sequence comes from Drosophila erecta, assembly GCF_003286155.1. Lineage (NCBI taxonomy): Eukaryota > Metazoa > Arthropoda > Insecta > Diptera > Drosophilidae > Drosophila > Drosophila erecta. The sequence continues at coordinate 277,563 of NW_020825249.1, read as the reverse complement.
TATTTGCACGCGCGAGAAATATAAGGCGACACAAAGGAAAAAAAAAAAATGTTTCCCCTAAAAACGACAAAGAAAAGGTCTGCGCAGAAGAAATATTTATTCCTTATTAATTTCTTTGGGCAGTAGCTCAAAGTAAAGTAAAGTAGAATTTACGTTTGGTAAAAGTAACTTTGGGTATGCTACAGAATTTACTCTTGTAAAAAGTAAGCTGTGTAAAATCAATAGCTCAAGGTAAAGTAAAGTAGAATTTACTTTTGGTAAAACTATGCTGTGGAAAATATTGCTCCCGAAAAGCATGCAAAAAAAAAAGCTGTTAGCTTTTAGGCCTGTACTCTTAACTACGTTGTTATGTTAAGATATTACTAAGTCCAGGTCCTTAATGCACGTTGGGCGCCAATTAATGTATTCCTCCGTCGGGATGTATCCTGTGGTCTCCAGACGGTGTGGATATTCCTTCCTGTGGTATTCGGTACGATGCTGCCACCAGGGATTAATAGCTTCTTACGAAGCTTAGGTTTGAGGGCGTGACTTTGCGCTCTTCGTCGATCGCTGGCCTTTGGGCTCAGCGAGAATGTTCAAATAAGAAAATGGTATATTTACGGCTGTTGCCGGAGTGAATAGCTGCTCTTTATTAAAGCTCTGGCTTAAGACTAAATACAAAAGAATATGAAAAGTATGAATCTACTCTGGCTCCAATGCATCACGCCATAAACCCATGGTCGGCAAGCCGACTCAGCATTTATGCAACATAGCTCGGTACCCCGGATAAGGGGTGTCCGTTTGCTGTTGCAGACCGTTCGTAGCGCGGAGCGCTGAACTCAGTTGGGGCGCGTCAGCATTGTTTATATGAAGTACTTAGTGTAGAAGAAATATTTTTATCGCAAGAGTTAGTCTGAAGCTGAGATTTAATCAATAATGACGTGAACCTATTTCATGGATCTTTTTATTATTTTATTTCTTAGCGTTGTTCTAAGTCCACGGAACGGGACATTTGTTTGACTCGGTTTAACTTAAACATTTAACAGTCGCAGCACCCATCAGCTTGGGCTATAATTCCAATTCGGTTGCTCAACACAAAAAGTGGAAGTGGTATAAATTAATAAATAAAATTTTATAAACTAGTTCTTTTAAATAATTCCAAACACAAATACGAGAAAACCCTTTCAAATGGATTACAATTCCAATAATTAGTTAACTCAAAAAGTGGAAGTGGAACTATAAAACTAAAATAAAAATAAAATACTAAGTCCTAAGGCAACTATCAACTAAAAACCAACATTTAAAATTCTACGAAAGTTAAGTTAAACAAACTTTTATACCCTAATGAGTGAAATTAAAATAAAAATAAAACAGCATTTTGAAAAGATATTTACTAAAATAAAGGTTACAAAGCATACAAAGGTTACACATACAAACGCATAATAGACACAGGATCCACGATAAATAAGATCAATAAAAATATATTTAGTCTTCCTATTCAAAATATAAGATGTGAAGTTTCAACATCAAATGGCCCTATTACGTTTCTATATACAGTTTTTCTAATAATTACAATATGCTAAATGCTAAAAAATTGTTGAAAAATGCACAAGCATTTATAAATTTAAAAAATAGCACAGTTACTCTTTTTGACAAAACATATAAGCTAATTACTTCAGAACCGGGAACAACCCAAAATTTGTATATTCAAAAGAAAAGAAAGAAATAGATTTTTCACTGTTTCGATTAGATCATCTGAATTGGTTTATTAAATAATTTAAAAATCTTCAATATAAAGAAGGAGATAAACTAACATTTACAAATACCATTAAACACATACCTAATATAACAAATAACTCCACAATTTATTCAAAACAGTACACACTTGCCAAAACACACGAAATTAGGGAAAGTACTTGGCCATACAACCAGTCCTGGTACCAAAAAAAAAACTGATGCCCCTGGAAAAATGAAGTATAGATAAGTAATTGATTATAGGAAACCTAATGAAATAACTATCCCTGACAGACATCCAATACCAAACATGGACGAAATCCTTGGTAAATTAGGAAAATGTCAATACATTTTTCACAACAATTGATTTGGCAAAGGGATTTCACCAAATAGAAACAAAATATCACCAAATATCGAAAACCGCATTCTCCACCAAAAGCGGGCATTACGAATACATTCGAATTTGGCCATTTGGCATTAGGAATGCACCCGCTACCTTCCAAAGGTGCATGAATAATATCCTTCGACCCTTGCTTAATAAACACTGTTTGGTGTACTTGGATGACATTATAATTTTTTCCATATCCCTTAATGAACATTTAAATTTATTACAGCTAGTTTTCTCAAAACTTGTAGAAGCAAATTTTGAAATTGCAGCTGGTTAAATGTGAATTCCTAAAAAAGGAAGCTAGTTTACTTGGTCACACAGTAACCTCTAATGGTATAAAACCAGATCCTCTAAAAATTAAAACCATAGATTCATATTAAATTCCAAAAAAGGTAAAAGAGATCAGAGCTTTCCTTGGATTAACCGGTTATTATCATAAATTTAACCCAAATTACGCAGACATAGCAAAACCAATGACCAAATCTTTAAAAAAAGTAGCAAAAATAGATGCACATAGACTACATCGAAGAATTAAAAAAACTTTAAAAATAAGATAACCAAGTCTCCAATTACCAGATTTCGAAAAAAAAATTTACTTTAACCACAGCTGCCAGTAATTTAGCCCTTGTGGCAGTACTTTCTCAAAATGGTCATCCTATATCCCTTATTACCAGAACACTTAATGAACACGAATTAAATTACAGCGCTATCGAATAAGAATTTCTCGCCATAGTTTGAGCAACAAAAACCTTTCGACATTATTTACTAGGACGACAGCTTATCATTGCTAGTGACCATCAACCTCTTAAATGGCTGCATACCTTAATGTAACCGAATGCTAAGTTACAAAGATGGAGAGACAAATTAAACGAATACCAATTTAAAATCGATTATTATAAAGGGAAGGAGAATTCAGTTGCGGATGCATTATCGAGAATTAAAATTGAAGAAAACCATCATAGTGAAGATACTCAACATAGCGCAGAAGAAGACAAAAGCACCCTTATTCATTTATCCAAAAACCAATCAACTATTTAAAAAAAAACAAATAATTTTTGTTAAATCCGATAAAAATAAAGTAGAGCATTCAACAATATTTGGTAACTCCATTACCACAATTCAATATGATGTAATGGCGCTCGAAAAGGCCAAACAAATTTTACTTGAGAGCGATGTAGATTTTGAAATTATTCAAAGAGTACACTGAGAAATTATTATTACCACCTACACTAAAGTAATTCGCAGTCTCTTTCTATTAAAGAATGTTAGGTCAACGCCGAGTGCAAAGAAATTATACTTCAATCACATGAAAGACTTTTACATCCAGGTATATAGAATATGACAAAATTATTTAAAGAAAATAACTTCTTTCTCAATAGCCAACTACTAATTCAAAATATAATGGACCATATGTAATTTAGCTATAACAGAACATAGAAACACCAAAATGCCTTTTAAAATCACACCTAATCCTGAACATTGCGAAAACAAATTTGTGGTAGATATCTATTCATCTGAGGTAAAAATTTACATCAGTTGCATTGACATTTATTCGCTTGAAGCAGAAGGAATCGAATTGCTACTCAAAACGTTGTAGCAGACATCAAAAGACAAACAGCCACATTCCGAGTAATCGATGCCGCTCTCCTTACAGGCTTACTCCAATACTATTAGCGGGATAGCTCGGTCTCAAAATTAATGTAAGCACAATTAAAGGGCAGCACAAGAAATATTTTTGTCGCAAGAGTTAGTCTTAAGCTGAGATTTAATCAATAAGGACGTGAACCTATTTCATTGATCTTTTTATAATTTTATTTCCTAGCGTTGTTCTCGGTTGACTTTAAACATTTCACTATATATATGAAGGTTATAGATACCAGCAACTAAGGTTATAGATAACATCAACTATAATTAAAGAATTTATACAAAAATGCAACATACATAAATAGTGATGCACTCCGTGAAGTGTTGCAAATTGAATATAAAATGTTCTAGTCTTTGACTACCTTCATAAATTGCGGTTAAATGATTTATTACTTCAATAAACTGAGTTTTGAGAAAAATTAATGGTTTATTCTACAAGTTCTTCTTTATTATTCTCATTTAACATTCCCAAAAGATATTTATATGCGGTACCCGTAATATTAATAAACCATGCGCACTTCGTTTTTTATTCTTATTCCATTAATTTCCTTATTTAATTTTTCTGTAAAAAAATTTGGATTGGGGCTACTACCTTAATCATTACCTCGAGGACTCACCCTGCCAAAACTGGGAGAAAAAAAAGAAATATAACCTATACATATGTACTAACATCTATACTCTACCCGTAATATTAATAAACCATATACAACCATATACAGCAACACATATACAACTATATATATGAAGGTTATAGATACCAGTGCAACTACAAAACAACTATAATTAAAGAATTTATACAAAATGCAACATTCATAAATAGTGATGCAAGAAAGGAACGAAACAAAGAATTAGTTTAACCGCCCTTTAATTTAAAATTCCATACTTTTGATTTTCATTTCTATTCATTTTTTTTTTTTTTATTTGTGATTATTTTCATTTTTAGTTCTGGCATTGCAAATTTTTGTGGGCGACTGTCAATTTTTATTAGTTATTATTTTTGTGGGAGGCAAGGCATTTTATTTGGTAATATACGGGTATATATAATGTATATCAGCACAAGTGTAAATTTTTTAGTCAATTTAATCCAAAGTGAATTTATTATTTTATTTTTATTTCAATTCCTTATGTATATAATAATCAATATATTGCACAATCCATACAAAAATGAAATTAAAGAATTGAGAGGAGCAAATTAAAAGTGAAAGACATGAAAATGTAAGTTACATTCAACAAAAGGTTAGTAAAATTAAGTTAGTGAAACAGAAACAGTAAAGAAAACAAATCGATATTAAATAAATTTAATTAAAGTTAGCAACCGAAACTAGAAATGGAATTAAAATATTGAATGATTTAAAAATTAAAGAAACAAAATCAAACAAATAAACTGTAGTTAACGTAATTACAACGATAAAAAGAATTAAATGAAATTAGGTTGACTAAAATTATATTCTCATTTTTTTACTCCTATCAACTAGACTCTTATTATTACATAAATAAAATTATTATTAGGTATGGATAAATAAATATAGTTTTCCTTATGTGAAAAGCCGAAAAGTATGATGAAAGGATTAACACAACGTGCTCCCAAAAATAAAATAATGTGGATCCCTGGCCAAAAAGGAATAAAAGGAAACGTATTAGCCGACCAGGCTGCAAAATCAGTTCACTGTACACTGCAATCAATGGTACCAATAAATCAAAAAATCCCAACCAAATTATTCTAGGCTTGACCAAATAAAAATAACACGACTTCGACTAGGACACACAAAAATAACCCACCAACACTACCTAAACCTGTATTGCCAAGGTGATGTTTCAATAAACCATATTCTAAACTCATGCCCATCCCTCCTACAAGCCAAACAAGCCATACTTAACAATAATAACCCTCTAAACCTTCCTAGCAACCCCGACCCAGATAACATACAAAAAATTCTACTCTAAATCTAAAAAACAAAATACATAAAAAAAAAAATTTACATGAAAAACACATAAATTACCCAAGATACAATGCAATTGTCAACCAACATAGCCATAGGCCCTGCAGCCAGCGCTATAATAATTAAGTTAGGCTAGTTTTGTAAACTACTCTATCTATTATAATAAATAAATAAAATAAATGATGAAAGGGTAGTAATTAAATTAGGGATTTACCATGTAGTGCCAAAGGTAAATCATGGAGCGTGTGTACAAAGGCGGGTTACTATACCATCAGTGTAACCTCATTTCCATTAGATATACTGGCATAGCGGCATCATACACCCATGAGCACTCAGAATTTCATTATTTTTATTAAATTATTTTATGCATTAATTATAAATCTTGTTCATCTACGTAATAGACACGGGACTATTAATTAAATTCAATGTGGCTTTCTGATCGAGTGAGGGCTTTATTATTTGGCCAACGAACTAGCTGCCACTAGAGTCCCAATCGACCAACAATTTAGCGAAGGTCTCACCACACAATCAGCTATGGATGTTACAATATAGAATTTGACGCCCAACTTGGGTCATCGCAGAAACTACTAGGTACATTTAACTAGAAGTCGAAATCCATCAACCCTATATTAATATTATTGCTATAGTAGCAAACTGATTTAGTTTTCGAAGCTGAAGAATAAGAAAAACGATTTTTTGCATTGACCGAAAAACTTCGTCCACTCTTTAGATCCGAGATCCTTAAATTAGTTGTCGGGAAATTATATCCGGCTTATTTGCATTGAGAGAAAACCTCAATACTGAATCAAACTTTCTAATGAGGATACCGAAATGTGATAAGTCTTTGTCTAATAAGCATCAAATAAGTTTTCATTGTTGGTGTATTCCGCAGAGGAAATTGGCCTAATATGGAATGTGATAAGTTCAGCTCGGCTAAACATCACCCTATTATGCAGGTTTTGCTGAAAATTATCGCGAGTGTAATAGTGTAACAGCGGTCTGCTGCTATTTTTTCCCTAAGTAAGATAAGGAAAACAAATAACTTATGAATTGTTAAACATAAATAAAATAATAAATAAAAATGTTCTCAACATTTAAAGAACAAATATGCCTTTAGCACGTAGTATAGAGGACTTGCAATTACATGCATCTGCAGGGGAGCCTGAAGGTAATTGCCATATTTGTTTAGAGCATCTGCTGGCAACAGAAAACATAGTTGATACTGAATGTGGACATAGATTTCAGAATATCCAGAGTGTCCTGGTGTAATAAAGGACTTGCATTACTCAGCACAACTAGAGCCTCAAGCAACCACTTGTAAAGTTGCTATTCCAAAACTATATATAATATAATATAACACACGAAGTAAAGGAAAACCCGATACTGGGGTAACCCTAAATCATCAAGTAGATGAGGAGATGGGGGCAACTAACTTAAATGAGCCAAAATACTCTGCCAACAATTAATTCACGGTCCATCCAAGTTCGACAGTCTAGGGGTGGTGGAGGTCGAAATAGAAATATTCGCTATCAGCCGCGAGTTTCCGATCCTGCATATCATTTTAGAGAAATCTATTATGACAGAATTTTTAGTAGGATCGAACATCTCATACAAGCCAAATTTGGCAACCTAAGCCTATTGGTCGGCATCTTCCATCTCCGCGTGGGTCTCTTATTATTAACATTATAGTCACATTGACCTTAATTAATAAATAATATAATATTGCTCGGAATCTTCCATCTCCGCGTGTGTCTCACATTAGTAGAGCAAGTACACAATGTTGAGTCCAGAGAAAGTCACCCAGATCATTCAGGGTTGGGGACTAAAATACGACGGAACAGTTAATGGCCAGTTCAGGAGTCTTTATACAGAGTAAGAGTATTGACCATAGATAGTCAAATGTTGTCTTGACAAGTAAAGCAAGAGAATAGTATTGGAGATACCGTAAAGAGAACCCTGAGGTATTATGGGAAGATTTTTGTGCAGCATTAAAAATCACAATCAGGACCATAAAGACGATGATGTCCCTATGGAAGAAATTCGTGCACGAAAGCAGAAAGAGCAGCTACAAAAAGAAATTTAATTCCAGAGCTAAGACAAGTATTACTATACTTCTCCACATACATATACATTGCTCATCTGCGACAACTGGTCCAGAAACAACGTGAAATGCTGTTAGGAGATGTCGATTTTAAGCAATCCAGCAAGGTCAATATTCCACCGAGGGTGGACGGAGTCTGTATCTGTAGAGGCTTTGCAACTTTCCAAACGACCTGTGGTCTGCTGGAACTGTGATCAGCCAGGACACGCAAGGGACATGTGCCTCGCAGAACGAAGAATATTTTACTATAGTTGCGGAGCAAAATATTTCTATAAACCTCAACCTATAAATCTCAATGGGCAACATTGCAAGAAGGAAAATTGCAAGAAGGTCTCGTTCGCCGACGGCAAGCCGATGGCCCTAAACTAGAATCCGCAAATGAATATCAATCTGAAGAATCAGATTGCACACGGCAGATGCCTGTACTTTTAAAACAGGCATCTCCACAACCACACTCGGACATTCTTTCACTATGTCAAATAAAACCATATCATGAGACATTAGTTCATTATAACCAGATCAGAGCATATATATTTTTAGAAGTAACTACCCTTGATCGTGTTACAAAACGGAATTTCGTATGCGTAATTTCTGACTTAGGATTTATGCTTCTATTACCTTTTTAGGTCTAATAGAAATCGGCTTACTAGATACAGGAGCCAATATAAGTTGTTTGGGAGCAGACTTGACTTCCCAAGATTGGTAATTTTTAAGTCTAATAGAAATTGGCTTATTAAGCACTGGATAACTACTTGATAAGATGTTTGGAAACAGACTTGGCTGTCCAAGATTGGACTTCTGTCCAAGTTTTAAAAAAATATCATCACGTTTCCAACACGCCACCAAATAACTTGGTTTATCTAGCATGGATGTAGCTTATAATGGGCTAACAAAACGCCTCGATTTTTATGTTATTCCATCAATAAACAAGCGTGTCATCTTAGGGATAGATTTTTTGAGTATTTTTCAGTTAGCACCAGGTGTAATATCTAGCATTGATACTTCTAATCCAATGGTAGATAGTACTGATACTAATCCTAAAAAATTTCCACTTTCTTCATCTCAAGAAAAGGGATTAGAGAGCGTAATTAATTTATTTCCTAACTATAAAGAACAGGGACTGGGAAAACATCCCTTTTAAGTCATGATATTGACGTCGGATACGCTAAGCCAATAAAACAGCGTTTTTATCAAGTTTCTCCCGCTGTAGAGAAACTTATGTAGAGGTGGACATAATGTTATCAGACGGCGTCATTGAGCCATCAAAGAGTTATAGAAGCTCTCCGATTAGGTTCGTATTAAGCCAGGCCACCTTTGTTTAGATGCACGACGCATTAATGTGCTTTGAGCCGCTGCATTATTAAATTTAAATTTAAATTTATTTAAACGAATAAAATTATGAAAAAATTTTTGAAGGTGGATTTGGTAGTAACATTATAAAGATTAATAATTTGATTTTAGCTCTAAAATATGTACACATCGCCCGTCGCTCTTATTACTAAGGTAAGATAAGTCGTAACATAGTAGATGTACTGGAAAGTGTATCTAGAATGACAATTTAAAGCTTATTTAGTAAAGCATTTCATTTACATTGAAAAGATTTTTGTGCAAATCAATATAAGTTGATTTAGTTTTTATTTATTAATATAAATTATTTTATATTTAAGTATTAGAAATAACTATAAATTAAAAAGTTTTAGTATTGTTTAAAGAAAAAATAATTTTTATAATAGTTTATTAGTATTGTAAAAGAAAATTGAAATATTTTGAAAAATTATTATTTTAAAAGAAAATTTAATTTATTGTACCTTGTGTATCAGCGTTTATTAAATAAAAAATAATTATTTATTTTTCTCGATTTTAAAAGAGTTAATATAATATTTAAGTTAATGTAACAAAATTATTTATAATATTAGTTTGGCAAATATCTCCCTTCCGCCTTTTTGTGTTTTGGATTTCGCGGCTATGTAGAAAGCGCTACAGAGTTCGTTTCTGGCAATACTATACATAATTTAAAAGGTCTTGACATAACCTACAAAACGCATGATTAGTTTGGATATTGCGTTCAACAGTTATAGACGTGTAAACATGGAGTTCACTAACGACGAAATTCGCGCTATTTTAAAGTTTTCCTTCGTTAAAGGCTTGAGAAACGTTCCGTGAGATTAATGTTTTGGGGGATGGTACTCTATCACTTCGAACCGCGGAGGAATGGTTTCGACGATTCAGAGCCGGTGAAAACGACACCATGGATAAGCCAGCCGGCGGAGACCTGTGACGACAAATACCGATCAAATCATGGAATACATCGAGTTAGACCGGCATGTGGCATCTCGTGACATCGCCCAGGAGATGGGAGTTAGTCACCAAACCATTTTAAAACATCTGCAGAAGGCTGGATACAAAAAAAAGCTTGATGTTTGGGTGCCGCATGATTTGACGCAAAAAAACCGTCTGGACCGAATCAACGCCTGCGATATGCTGCTGAAACGGAACGAACTCGACCCATTCTTGAAGCGGGTGGTGACTGGCGACGAAAAATGGATCACATACGACAATATCAAGAGAAAACGGTCGTGGTCGAAGGCCGGTGAATCGTCCCAAACAGTGGCCAAGCCGGGATTGACGGCCAGGAAGGTTTTGCTGTGTGCTTGGTGGGATTGGAAGGGAATCATCCACTATGAGCTGCTCCCATACGGCCAGACGCTTAATTCTACCATCTACTGCGAACAACTGGACCGCTTGAAGCAGGCGATCGACCAGAAGCGTCCAGAATTGGCCAACAGGAAGGGTGTAGTGTTCCACCAGGACAACGCCAGACCACACACTTCGTTGATGACTCGTCAGAAGCTACGGGAGCTCGGATGGGAGCTTTTATCGCATCCACCATATAGCCCGGACATAGCGCCAAGTGATTACCACCTGTTCCTGTCCATGGCGAATGCGCTTGGTGGTGTAAAGTTGAACTCAAAAGAGGCTTGTGAAAAGTGGCTGTCCGAGCTCTTCGCAAATAAGGAGGAGGGCTTCTACGAGGGAGGTATTATGAAGTTGCCGTCTAGATGGAAACAGATTATCGAACAAAACGGCGCATATTTGAACTTAATCCGATCACTGTAACACTTTTTATAAAGCATTGAATAAAGAGCAAAGAGAAGAAGGGAGATATTTGACAACCTATTATAACAGCCCACTTTTGTTAGTTCCGAAGAAATCTCTCAAATCTAAAATATATTATAACGAATGCCATGAATAAGATTGTAAAAGATATCATTGTTCGAAAACTCCAAAATAAATTATTTATGTACATGGTAGTTCCACAACTTTCTGAGATCCGCTTGAACCAGTTACTGGGTCAGATTAAAGAATTGCAAGGTGACACAACTGCCGGTTGTCTGGATTTGTCAACCAGGTCTAGCAACTGCTCAATCTATACCCCAGCGTGACCGCTACGAGGAGTGAAAAATAAAATAAAATCAACAAAAACAAGAGAAACAACAATGGCACTACCACAACAACAAGTGCAACTACTCTCCGAGAATCATCTGAACAAGGCTCTTGGTCAGATTCGACAGGTACCAACATTTACCGGTACGACACTGGACCTGAGCTCGTTCATAAGAAGAATAGAGTTCATACTTCAACTATATCCATCAACTGACGTCCGCCAGTTACACGTCCTCTTCAGTGCGATTGAAATGCAAATTGAAGGCGACGCCCACGAGTATCCCAGCTCAGTGCAGCTAATACATGGCCGGAATTGAAGGAAGCACTAATCGCCGAGTTCAAGACCCAGACCCCATTTGAAGAGCTTTTGAGACTATATAACACACAATTCAATGGATCAGTTCGTAAGTTCTTAGAAGAGGTTGAAGCAAAATGCTTTGTAATAACAAATAAGCTAGCTTTAGAAAATAATGATCTATATAATCATATTTATACAAATGCAAGGACAATACAGTAAAAAATTTAATTATTAAAAAACTCCCAGATAGACTCTACATGCAATTAGCCAGATTTGACATAACAACAGTCAGTAAATTAAAGCAAATTGTTCAGCAGGAGGGTTGTTATGACAGTTCATGGTCCGATCACCCAAAATCCCAAAACACTCAAAAAACCGAAAATAAAAATCAGTACAGCCTAAACTATAACAACACTTCAAATAAAATCAAAAATAAAATCAAAATAGAAATCAAAATTATAATCAAACATCAATTAGCCAAAATAAAAATCAATATATGAACAAAAATAATAATAGCCATGACCAGCCTTTCGAATACCTATTCCAAGAATTTAAACAAAAACTGAACCAAGCACAGACACAAAATCCTTTAAATTATTCATCCAACTATCAAGAAAATCCAGTTTCTTAATTTTGGCAAAAGGAGCGTAGATTTAAACAAGAACAGTTTCTTAAAGGACTACATACCAGAAGGAGAAGGTAGCCTAGAAGACAACCTCGACTGTTTCAATGATTTACAGCCATCATTATCCACTGATGATGAAGCCACAAATTATGCAATAGGAAACGAAATAAAGGAATCAAATGAATTCAGGCTTGACCATCTAAATAAAGAATGCCCTTACTACTAGAAAAAAAATTCTTCATGAATTTAGAGACATACAATACAGAGAAGGTGAAAATTTGACATTCACAAGTACTGTAAAGCATGCCATCAAAACTAAACATGAAGACCCAATCTATAGGAAACCTTATAAATCAAATAAATGATTCAACAAGGCATTGTTCGAAAATCGAACTCACCCTATCTGGATAATACCGAAAAAAAGCGATAATTCTGGTAAAGCAAAGGTTATGTTAGTAATCGACTATCGCAAACTAAACGAAATTACTATTGATGATAAATATCCAATTCCTGTCATGGATGAAATTCTAGATAAGCTAGGTAGGTCTCAATATTTCACTACCATAGATTTAGCAAAAGGTTTACATTAGATCCAAATGGATGAAAGCTCGATTCAAAAAACAGCTTCTACAAAAAATGGACATTACGAGTATATTCAAATATAATAGTTTTTTCACTTCATTGGAAGAACACTTGTTATCTCTACGTAAAGTATTTCCTAAATTACGAGAAGCTAATCTAAAGTTACAACTTGACAAATGTGAATTTATGAAAAGAGAAACAGAGTTCTTAGGTCACATTGTAACTAGTGAAGGCACAAAGCCCAACCCAATAAAATAGAAGCCATACAAAAATTCCCATTACCTAAAACTAATAAAAATTTTTTTTAGGACTTTGCGGTTTTTACCGTAAATTTATCCCGAACTTTGCAAAAATTGCTAAACCAATAACACATAAAGTAAAAAAAGGTTCTGTTATAAATTCTAAAGATACCGATTATATATCAGCCTTCGAAAAATTAAAATTTTTAGTTATGTTTTTAAATTAATATTAATTTACCCAAATATCGAAAAAACATTCTCATTAACCACAGATGCAAGCAATGCCGCTCTAGGTGCTGTATATCACAGGATCGTAAACCCGTTTGTTACGCTAGCCACTTACGCTAGTCAGTACTCTCAATGAACATGAACTTAATTATTCAGCAATAGAAAAAGAAATTTTAGCTATTGTCTGGGCCACTAAATACTTCAGATCCCATCTTTTGTCGTAAATTTCAGATCCTTAGTGATCATCAACCTTTAGTTTGTCTCGATAATATCAAGGAACCAAACATGAAACTCCAAAGATGCACTTTCACGTGTAAGAATAGAAAACTTCTACGGCGAATCTCCCACTTCAGCTGCTACTGTACATAGTAGCTATGAAGATAATTAAAATTACATTTCCTTTACGGAAAGACCAATAAACTACTATAATAGACAAATAGAATTTGTCAAAGACGATAATAAAAATACAGAAATAAGAAAATATTTTCATAAAACAAAACTAAAAATCCATTATAAAGAAATGATAAATGCGTATGCAAATAATTAATAAAAGAATATTTGTGTACAAAAAATAGCGTAGAACACTGCAATCGTACTTATCTGTAGTTGCCACTTATGCTGTCCCGTGACATGTTCATTGCAGCCCTTAAGTAGAACATATTTATAGATTGTCTACTTATCATGTCGAAACACATGTTTAGACATTCTCCGGGGCGAGAAATATACGGCCAGTAGTTGTCTCTCATTTATGTGTTGCCTCCGGATATAAATGACCATTATAATTATGATAATCGTTGTCAACGCTAGGGCCGAGTGTCCGCTTGCCGTGTGGAAAATCAAGTCATCAATGTGTACTTTGTTATTTTTCAGAATCTTGATGCGCCTTTGAAGATTTTGCAGTTCATTAGTGTTGTTGATAATCAAGTGCTTCAGCGGAACCACGTACAATGTCTCCTTGTCATCTATAATTCGTAAACTGGGGAAGATAGACATTTCAGACGCCGTCGAAATTACTTTTTGAGGAGTAATTATTGTTGTATCCTCTAATATTGCTGTGCATCCTGCAAGTAGTTGTATAATGCCTTGATTGGGCAGTCTTATAACTTGATGCTGTTCGTTGCATCTTATATTAGCTGTTGTATTCCGAAACAGTCTAAATAGCCAACGGTTGAATCCACCTATCTCTTTGATGAGCGAATTGCCTTGGAACTCCATCAGTTCGCATGAGTGTGCCTTGCTTGGTTTCAATGGAGATATTTCGCAAGAGTGATCATCCGCGTTTTTCCATGCCCAATTACTTTCGCAAAGCCATGTTGTCGAATCCTCTTGTCTGCATTGGTTAATTTCCATTTCAGACATTAGGTGATATGCGTTTATGTCTGTATTGAACGCAAAATATTTAGAATTCAATTTCGGAATAAGCTTTGTTCCGTTTGTCCACAGTGGTATTGGGATTACTTCAAAGAGATCCGTTTCCTGATTGTTGTATATCGGTAATTTTGCTTCAATGAATGGGACATTATCCTTCAACATAGCTTGTGCCTTCATTAGTTTATAGATCAGTGGTAATTGTATAACTGAATTTCCACCCGGTAGCATTTGTTTTCGTCCTAATTTTTGCTTAACTTTTTCGAGCTCCTCCAGCATTTTGTTAGGCGCAATGAGTGTAGGATGAATTCTTCCTTCACTAATGTCCGTTATCATTGAGATCGCTGTTGCTTGTAGGCTTTCTGCCTCTTCAATCCAGTTTCGCACTTGATTTGATAACATAAGGAATTTAATTGACTCCTTATATACCATAAAGTGCTCCTTCATGGTTTCTGCAATAATATTGACTTGTTGGGTCAGTTTTCCCAAATTCCGGTTTGCTTCTATCGTAGTTTCTCTTACTAATTCTTCCGTGGCATTGATGACCGAGGTCTGATTGTCAACATATTCCATTAGTTGTTTTTCGTTTTTTATGATCGTTTGCATATTTTCCTGTATTCTATTTCCATTTCCGATATAAAAGAACAGTATAAACCTTTTCTTTTGGTTGGTACGGTGCCGTAGTATTTTGTCTTTTTCTTTTATGTTGTCAATTTTTGTCCGTATTGTCGTGGCGAAGAAATCGCAGTACTCCTTGAAGTCTCCCATTTTTTTGCAAACCAGGAAGTCCTCTGATTGTTTTATGACATTAAAATAGGCTTGCATGTCATAATAAAACAATAATTGCCAACTGGATGTAGCGACTTCAATTTTACCAATTTTGTTCACCATGAATGCAGCTTTTGCGTCGATGTCGTAAATTTTCCAAAGTTCTTGGGACATTTCTTCCGAATTTTTTGTCGCAGTTGTAGCTTGCAACATCAATAAACAGCATAGCACAGTATCTATGCTTCCAGTGCCATTCCTTTTGCCTTTTGAAACTTCGTTATATATGGCGTTGCAGCTCCAGCTGGTTTTGCTTCGCTAACAGGAAGTTGACAGATCTTGTTATGCGATCTTTTTACTTCCCCATCGCTTGTTTTAACCGTGACTACCCGGACTTTATCATCTTGTCCTTTAGTCGTACTAATGATTCTTCCCATTGGCCATCTTGCAGGGTGCGTGTTCTCATGTTTTATAAGAACCAGCTGTCCCTCCTTCAGATTTGGCTTTACTTGGCGCCATTTGGTTCGCTGTTGCAATGACACCAGATACTCCTCTTTCTATTTCTTCCAAAAATCACCTCATATGCCTTGAATAAGCTTCCATCTATCCAAAGAGCTGATTGTCTTACTTTCGTCAAAATGTTCAGGAGCTCCAATTAGAAGTCTTCCCACCAGAAAATGACCCGGCGTTAATATGTCCTCACCATCGTTTTCGCTCCTTACAGTGACTAATGGGCGCGAGTTTGGCACTGCTTCGATTTGACATAGCAGCGATGCAAATTTTTCATATATAAAGCTGTTTTCACCAATAACTCGTTTAAGGTGATGCTTCACTGATTTTACACCGGCTTCCCATAAACCACCCATGTGGGTTCTTCCCGGGGGAATAAAGTGCCACCTGATGCCTTCTTTTTCTAGTGTAGGTGCTAACTCATTATTGTTTTTAATGGCAGCTACAAATTCTTTGTCCAACACTCTTGAAGCTCCTACGAAGTTTGTTCCATTATCTGAGTATATGTTCTCACTCTTGCCTCGTCTTGCAAAGAACCGTCGAAGAGCCTCCAGGAATTTGTCTGATGAAAGGTCGCTAACAGCTTCCAGATGTATCGCTTTTGTTGCCATACAAACAAATACACAAATGTATCCTTTATAAGTTTTTTGACCTCTTCCCTGGGAGCAGCGAATCTGGAACGGTCCGGCGTAGTCGATTCCAGTATTTTGAAAAGAGTAATCAGCGGTAACTCGATAAACTGGTAAATTTCCCATCTGTTGACTGGACATCTCTTGCTTGTATCGTATGCATACAATACATTCCCTTAAATATTTCTTTAAGGAATTTTGTATGCCAAATATCCAGAACTCCCTCTGAATATAAGTTCTCATAATGTTAATTCCGTCATGCAGAGTTTCTTTATGAGAATCCTTTACAATTAACCAAGTCAAATGTGACTTATCCAGTATAATTGGATGTTTTACATTATACGGTATCATTGCGTTTTGTAGTCGTCAACCAACTCGAAGTACGCCATCACTATCCAAAAAAGGATTTAGCGCCTGTAACTTACTCTTTGGGTCTAATGGTCTTTTGTTCTTGAGTAGTCTGACTTCGTGTCCAAAATCTAGCTGTTGTTGTGTCTTTACCACAGCAATCTTCGCTAGCTTTAATTCCTCCACCGTAAGATGTGACGGCCACAACAATTCCCGATTCTTTTTGAGTGGGCCAGTGTTGTGCATCTATAGATAGCCAATTCGGTCCTCTCCACCAAATTTCACAGATTTTAAGAGCTTGCGGTGATATCCCTCTTGAAGCCACGTCTGCTGGATTTTCTTCCGACTTAACGTAATTCCATTTGACATTGGGAATTAGTTTATAGATTTCTTCCACTCTAGTTCTGACGAACTTATCTTTGCTGCGCTTGTTCTGTATCCAAGCAATAGTAATTTGCGAATCACTCCATGCATGCTTTGTAATCTTGTTGCTCCATATAGTCTGCACTTTCGCTAATAACTTAGCTAGTAAATGCGCAGCACATAATTCCTACTTTTGTATACACAGCCGCTGCATATGCTTTCTCAGATGCATCGCAGAATCCATGTAGCTCCATAATACCTTTGGAGCATCCAGTCCAGCGTGAAATGCTAATTTCTTATAAATCTGATAGGCCTTTAGCATATTCCATCCACCAGTTTGCTAAGTTGGATTCCAATTCAACGTCCCAAGTCATCGGTAACTTCCACAGTTCCTGAATGAAACATTTGCCTTGAATCGTTACAGGTGCCAACCATCCTAGTGGGTCGAAAATTCTGGACAACTGTGATAACACTAACCGCTTTGTTATGCGTGTTAGCATTGGGTTTTCTGCCTAAAACGTAAATGTATCCTTCTTCGGATCCCATTGGAGTCCTAAGGTTTTGATCGATTCATTCTCCTCAATGCAGATTTTCTCCGTAGCACCGTCGTCCTGAATGTCGGCTAAAATACGTTCGTCATTTGCAACCCATTTTCGCAGATGCATGCCGGCCTTCTCCATCACTTGTCTCAATTTCCTTTGAAGTTCATAGCACTCGTTGATTGTGTCTCCACCAGTTATGAGGTCATCCATATAAAAGTCGTCTCTTATTGTTTCTGCTAAAACTATCCTCTTGGCAAAAGCGATCTGCCAACTCTCGTAGACATCGGACTGCTAAGAAAGGTGCTGCCGAGGTGCCATAAGTTACGGTTGTTAACTTAAACTCACTGATCGGCAATTTTGGATCATCTCTCCATAGGATATATTGGTATTCTTGGTCTTTCTCAGCAACCTTTATTTGGCGATACATTTTTTCAATGTCAGCTACCATAACATATTGCCACTTGCGCCATTTAATTAGAATATCGAATATATCCTTTTGAATCTTAGGGTCAGCTATAATAACGTCATTTAGGCTTAGTCCATTTGTCGTCTTTGCGGATGCGTCAAAAACGACTCGTAGCTTCGTAGTTAAGCTTCCAGGCCTGATGATTGCTTGATGGGGTAAATAGTATTTACCTTGACCCGTTGTCTTTACAGATTCCATATGTCCCATCTTAAGGTATTCTTTCATGAATTCGTTGTATGCAGCCCAGTTCTTTGGGTTTCTTTGAAACTTTTGCATTTTCCATTTTGCATTTCTTTTCCATTTGCATAAGCCTTGCCATTGCCTGTTTGCGAGAGTCCCCCAGCTTTGCCTCTTGGTGGAATGGAATTGAAACCACAAATCTGCCTTCCTCGTTGATGACAGTTGTTTCTTGGAATTTACATTGTCTGTAATCTTCTCATCGGCTTCATCTTCCAATTCCCAAAAGCGTTCCAGGTTCTTTAGATTTATTGTTGTAGTGGCACTTATAATTTTTTGCTTTGCTGCTCGAGTTATATTTCCGGACACAATCCATCCAAATTTGGTTTTTTGTCCCAAAATTCCATTCACGGTTTTTATTTTGTCCATCATAATCAGGGGAAATAGATCCACACCTATCACCATGTCAATTCTGCTTGGCTCGATGAATCGTGGATCTGCTAGCCTGTAGCCCTTCCACTCTTTGTTGATATCAATATCAAACTTTTTGCTGGGAAGGGCTCTATGGAGTGTTGGTAAAACCAATGCTACCGTTGATGCTTTGAAGCTGCTTGGAATTTTTGGTTTGATCGTTAGGTGGACACTATATTTTGATAATTGAGTAGTCTGGGAGATACCTTCGACCTCTATAGTACTCCTTACTCTGGGAATCCTTAATATTTGTGCTGCTTCCTCTAAAATCAGCGTCTTCTGGGATCCACCGTCAATAAGCGCCCTCAACTCGTTGTAACCTCCAGATTTGTTTTTCACTAAAACAACAGCTGTAGCCAATAGTGTGTCTTAGCCTTGCTTAAGGCTATTGCTGTTGATACTGCGTTTTGTGTCTTCATGAAGATGGCTGTTGTGTCTTTTGGAGCATCGATTGCATGTAATTTCCTTTCTGCAGTCGATAGTATTATGCTTTCCAAAGCATCTAAAGCACATGCTGTTCTTTTGAACGAATTCTTTTCTTTTTTCGATTGATTGTGCTCTGAATTTGAGACTCTTTATCATATCGTGGCCATCCTTAGAGTTGTATTGTTGCTCAATAAACTCCAGTACATCTTGGAAGGACTGTATAGCTCTTGCCTTTTTTACATGCTGTTCATACAGCTGCAAGGCTTCTGGCGAAAATTTCCGCAGCAGAATTTCTGCTAAAATTACGTCAGCAGAGCTTCCTATTTTTCCTTTTTGCTTTATGATGAATATGCTCTCGGTCGCAGTATCCAAAAACTTCCCTAAATTTTTCTCATCATGGGGCAGCAAGCACTCCAGTTCCATTAATTTGTTGAAGTGTTGGGAGAATATTTTTCTGCTATTCTCATAGCGTTTGCAGATAAGCTCCCACGCTGCTGCATAGCTAGCTGCTGATCCCGTTATCAAATGGCTAACCACCATTTGAGCTTCTCCTTTTAAGCAGGCTCTTAAATATCCCAGCTTCCTTGTGTTGCTGAGATCTTTCCTGCTGTCTATTAGTTCAGAGAACAGCTCGTAAAATGTTGGCCATTCCTTCTCATTTCCATTGAACGTTGGAAGGTCCACTTTTGGGAGTTCTGGCACGTCGTAGTTGAAATTTTTGAACTGTTCCAACTTCATTTGAAGTACCATCTCTAGTGCGGCAACTTCAGATTGCAGAATGTCTGCCTTATCTTGATCAAAGACAGTTCTGTCATACTTGTTTTCAAGCAGTTTTAGTGTGTCCGTCACGTTGGACCAATGACTTTTCATCATTGCCAGCTGCTTGTCTAGTTCAATCTCACTTGAACTATCCAGGGTTTCGTAGATTAGGCTCATCTGCTGCCTCACCTGTGCGCTCTTCTATCCACCAGTTGAACCAGATCATCAACTGGACTGGAGCTCCGAGCTGATGCGGTATCAGATAATTTTGATCCACTTGGTATATTTATTTCTTCAAGCGACTCCTTGTAGGCCTTGACAGCATCCATAGTTTTAATAAATATTTTATCATTAAAATATTGATGATCGCCAACTCCCAATTTTACCAGCGCATTGTTGTTAGTAGTAAATCGAACTACCAATGCTTCTATTGCTGGTATAGATGCCTTTTCCTTGATTGCTTGCAGTATTTTGTTCTGCAGCTCTCCTTGGTCTTGCATCAATTTCACAGATCTTTCCGACAACATCTTGGGAAAACAATCACTGTGACTTTTTTGTGCTTTCTGCTTGTATTCTTTGGCGTGGTCGCCCAGTTGACCTAGCTGTGCCTCGACTCACAGCTGATTGATCAGCCAAGTAAAAGCAAGAACACAATGTTTCACCTTATAGTCCTAGTACTTTAAGGCGTGGTCTTTTATTTTGTGTTTCTTACCACTGGTGGGGGAAACAACAGAATCACTCGAATAACCTTGCTCTTTTTACTTTGAAGCGCTGGTTTTTTTTCTTCTGTTTTTCTTACCACTGGTAAATGGCGTAATTTTTTTTCATAATGAAATAGATTTCCTTACATTTCAAAACGCGTACATAGATTTTGTCAGTCCGAGCAACATATCTAAAGTTATGAGAGAAACCAGTAAATTAATACATATTGAAACATATTCACAATTTAAAGAAGTAATATTAAAAAACCCACAGAGAACTCTTACATCCAGGTATAGAAAAACAAACTAAAATTTTTAAAGAAAAATATTACTACCCAGACTATCAAAAGTTAATACAGAACATTATCAACGAATGTGAAGTATGTAACATGTGCAAAACAGAACATAGAGACATTAAATTAAATTACGAGTTAACGCCACATATTTTCAATCCTAGAGAAAAATATGTTATCTATGTTATCTAAATATGTTATTTTATTTAATCGATAATAAAACATTCCTGTCATGTATTGACGTTTATTCCAAATATGCCGACTTAATTGAAGTCAGCTCTAGGGATTGGCTCAAAGCAAAAAGAGCTTTACTTAAAATTTTTAATGAAATGGGAAAACCGTCCGAAATAAAAGCCGATAAACATTCAGCATTTATGGCTAAAAACCGAAAATGTGAACGTTAACGTCAAAACAATGGAATTTCTGACATTGAGAGATTTCATAAAACTGTCAACGAAAAGTTAAGATTTATAAATACTGAGTCCGACCCAGAGAATAAAAACCAGCAAATATTTTTATATATGCAGGAACACCTGCACATAACACCCAGCAAGAGAAAATTAATAAAATTATTAAATTAAATGAAAACATGCATAGTTATGAAGTAGACACCAGATATAGACAAGCACCATTAGTAAAATCTAAGACAACAAACCCATATAAAAAGACAGGAGAAATTACCCAGATTGACGAAAATCAAAATATAAAAAGAAAATTAATGAATCAAAATATAACGATGATTCCAGCACAACCCAAACCGACCAAGGCAATCCAACATAATTACACATTTTTGATGATCCTTTACTATTTTCTATTATGTTTCATCCAACATGTCCAAGTACAAAATCTTGAAGTTAACCCAATTCAAGGCAAAAATGGCAACCTTATATTTAATACTGGATCAATAAGTTTACTAATCAATTACGAGTATCACTACTTATCTGTAAATATTACAAAAATAGAACAAACATATGATAACTTAATAAAACAATCAGAAGAATATGAAACTTTATCCCAAGTTCAATATTTAGAGAAATTTTAGAGAAATTAAAAAGAGAAATTAATGGCATTGGAATAGCAAAGCGTAGCCAACGCGGCCTAGCTAATTTTATATGAACAATTTATAAATACCTTTTTGGAGCCTTAGATCAAGCAGATAAAGAAAAGCTAGAATATAAAATTGAAAATTTGTCCGAAAACAGCGTCCCAGCTAATGAACTCAACGAAGTTATAAAAACAGTAAATTAAGGCATAAAATTAATAAATTTATTAAGTGCGATAAATGATGGCGATCAAAGATTAAACATTTTATTATTTAATTTGCAACAGTTTACTGAGTATTTAGAAGATATTGAACTTGGAATGCAGTTATCAAGACTTGCCATTTTTAATCCGAAATTACTAAAACATGATTATCTAAATTATAAACTCAGAAAAACTTTTACATATTAAAATTCAGATTCATTCATCACATTCAGATCTAATTCATCCACTATACCATTAAGACGTGAATTGTCTCCGATTCAAAGTTGTATTATTGTCTTGAAATAAAAATTATATTTTTTTCAAAACTTGCAACCGCTTGCAACTCGTTAATCGACATACACCAACACATATACAACTATATACATAAAGGTTATAGATACCAGTGCTACTACAAAACAACTATAATTAAAGAATTTATACAAAAATGCAACATATAATACATAAATAGTGATGCACAAACTTACATATTACTACAGACATACATTCATTCAGTTTCACATTATCAATTAATTTGCATTTAACAATACTAAAAATAATACAGAAAGAAAAAAAAACGAGAAGAAGCATTAACATGACCAAATGAGAAAAGAAGGAACCGTACAAAGAATTAGTTTAACCAGCCTTTAATTTAAATTTTCATACTTTTCATTTTCATTTCTATTCATTTTTTTATTTTCTTATTTGTAGAATATTTTTAGTTCTGCCATTGCAAATTTTTTTGGTGGACTGCCAATCATTATTTTTTAAGTTATTATATTTGTGGTAGGCGAGGCATTTTATTTTGTATTATACCTTAAATGGGAATATACAATAAACTTTTTATGTGATAGATTTAACTAAAAAATATATATTTTTCCTTTTATAATCCTTATTGGATGAACTAATCCTTTAACATTAACATAAGCCTTTTAAGTTCTACTTAGCTTTATATGTCAAGCTTACCAGATCATTAAGTTGTTACCGTTAAGCGGTTGGTGTCTTGGGAGAATGTTATTTATGAGGCTTTTGAAGAGTGAAGCTTTCAAAAAGATCGGCTTCAGATTTTTATATGAAAAGTGAATATGTCACTCCCCCACCTTTTAGATATTAGCTTGTCCTCAAGCGAATTTTTCTGGATTTTCAATTTCAACTATTTCTGTTTTTGATTCTGTTTCTTTTTCGATATTTTTGTTAGCGCTTTTACTTGGTTTTAGGTAAGAGATAATAATTTTGTGTGGCGCTGTTTTATATTTCATATAAAAGTAAAATATGTAAATTAAAACTAAAACAGATATGACGATTAGTAGTATGTTTGATAAAATTGTATTATTCTTATTGTTTAACATTATCATTTCTTTAATTTCTATGTTTGATATTGGTTCGACTTTGGTTACAATGTGTTCAGTAAATAATATTATATTTGTGTATTGTTGAATACTATTAGATTTTGTAATTTGTTTTAATTCTGCTGTGCAGTTTGATATTTTTATAATATTATTATTTTCAATGAAAAACTCCTGACCGTTACAATTGGGATTAAGTTCTTCTCTTGTCATATTCCAGGTTATAAGTATATTTGGTTTAATGTATCGAATATAGGATTGTTTACGATATTTTGATGGTCTTTGACAATATTCTTTGTTAGTGTATTTAGAACATAGTTGTTATGTATGTAGAATTTGCCTTCAGTATTTTCCTTAATAATTTGGCCATAATTGTCGGGGTTAGGTGCAATTATGAAAGTTGGTTGTTAAATTGTATTCATAGGAATGTGGGACGTTAGGAATATTTCATTATTAGCTACGTTATACCAGGCGGAAGTTTTTATGTTTATCAGACTTTTGTAATTAACGTTGCCAATATTGTCGTGTTTTAGTAGTTTGCGATTTAATATCCTAGTCGTGTTAGTTGTGAACCCATTTCAATGTCCTCGATATAGACGGTAAAATGTTCAATGTTAAATATAAATAGATTAATTTTTTGTTCTTTTTCCAAAGAATTGGACTGAGTGTTAATTATTTCTATGACATCATTGAGACTGTCAATAACGTGGTTTTGTGTCGCAGTAAAAGTTATTAAGGTGATTATGAGTCCGATGATTGGGAGGTGTCGGTTTTCTGCTAGTATTTGCTGTCATTAACTTTGTTTTTCTTTTTAAATTTGCTTTTATAATGAATAACGTTCTGGCCTCTGTTATTTTGTTATAATGTTTTTCGTCTAATTGTTCTATTCTGCCTGTTTTTCTAAAGGGATTTGCTCGCTTTATGGGGGTGCTTGTCTAAATTTTCTGTCGATTTCGAAGTCATGTCGTTTTTTCTCAGTATTGATAATTCTGATTTTTTCATTTATGGTTTTATGAAGGCGTTCTATGTCTACTGTTCCTATTTTACTTGTGGTAATGATTTGTATGTCTTCGTTGTTTAGCCAAATTTTTAAAGAAGTGAAACGCGGAGTCTTTGTCTGCTTTAATTTTCTTTGGTTAACCAATCTCTACTATTTGTTTTAATAAGTAAAGCGAATTTTGAATATACGTCTATACAAGATAAATAATGTTCGTTGTCGATTGCATACAAATCAATAACATAAATTTCTCGTGGGTTATTTGTCTCTGGAGTTATTTCGAAAACTAGTTTTGTTGGTCTATGTTCTGTCTTTGCAATGTTACAGATTTTGCAATCATTGATAATGTTTTGAATTAGTTTATTATAATCGGGAAAATAGTGAGTTTTTTTTTAAATAATCGTATAATTTTTTCAGTACCAGGGTGTAACAATTTAGAATGTTGAGTAATATTGAATTCTTTAAATTCAGGATGATTTGTTATGTTTTAACTTTATGATACTCTTCAAAATTATCACGTTACTGTGTGGGTTAATCATTATGCTTTTTGAAAAACTAAAAAGTCTTTATCGTTTTCCAGGTAAATAACACCGTTATTATTTAAGAAGTTTTTAATGAGGATTTCTGTTGCCTTTGTCAGGGTCATGTCAGTGTGTTTGATGGTCAGTTTTGTTTTGGAAAAGTATTTCGTTGTCTCTACTTGCTCTACGGTATCTTTAATAAATTCAATTTGTCGTGCAATAGTTCATTGGTTTTTCCGTAATTTCAATGTAGGCTTCGTTGCTTTCTGATGAACTGTGTATTGTTGCTGCTGTTGAAATATTTTCTTCTTCGCCTACTATGTTTGATTCAATTTTAATGCGAGATAAAGCGTCTGCTACATTGTTGAGTTTACCTTCTAAATATTTGATTTTGAAATTATATTCACTAAGTCTAATTCGCCAACGTTGTAGTTTCATGTTTTAAGTTCTTTAATATTATTTAGTCAAACAAGGGGTTTGTATTCCTCAAAATCTCAAAGTTGAGTTCATATAGATATGGGCGGAAATATTTGGTTGCCCAAACAATTGCTAGTAGTTCTTTTTCAATAGTGCTATAATTTTTTTCCTGATCATTTATTGTTCTGCTTGCAAAGCTTACTGGTTTATTATCTTGCGATAACACGGCTCCTATGGCGAAATTTCTAGCGTCAGTAGTGACTTGAAATGTTTTAGTGAAATCAGTGCAAATCAAAATTGGTTCGTTCATTATGAGTGTTTTAAATTTTTGAAATGATTTACTGTATTCTTCGTTTCTTGTTTCTATTTTAGCTCTCTTTATTAGAAATATTGTCAGAGGTTTTGCAATCTCCGCATAAGCCTAAGAAAGATTTGATATCTTTTGGTGTCTTTGGGAGAGGACATTTTTCGATTGCTTTAACTTTCTCTTTATTCGGTCGTATTCCTTCTGGACTTATAATATGACCTAAGAAATTTGTTTGCTTTTTTAAAAATTCGCATTTGTCCAATTGGAGTTTAATATTGGCCTCTTTAAGTTTCTCAAAAACCTTTCTCAGTGAGTATAGGTGTTCCTTCATAGATGTTGAATAGATGATCACATCATCTAAATAAACAAGGCAATGCTTGTTAATAAGGTCTTTTAGGACGTAATTCGTGCACCGTTGGAAGGTTGCAGGAGCATTCTTAAGACAAATGATATAGACTATAGGCCGTTTTTGATATAGACTTAGGGTCCATATCGATTTGGTGAAAGAGTTTTGCTAAGTCAATTGTAGTAAAATACTGGCATTTTCCTAATTTGCCTAGAATTTCGTCCATATTAGGAATCGGAAATTTATCATTTATTGTTATTTCATTTAGATTTCCATAGTCCACGACCAACCTGAATTTGGGTTTGCAATAGGCATCTATCTTTTTGGGTACAAAATCCGAAATGGACTGCAGTAAAGGGAGTCCCTTCCGCGTATAATCCCTTGATTTAACATTACCTCCATTTGCTTTTTTACTTCTGCTTCGTAGGCAAACGGATACGAGTATGGCATTTTGTAAACTGGGTTTTCGTGAACAATTTTTATATCATGACGTATTATACTTGTGGATGTAAGGCTTTCATTTTTGCAATATTGGATGTCACTGAACTCTTTTAATAAATTTGTAAGTCTGTATTTTTCCTCACTATTTAAATGTTCTAGTCTGTATGTGTGTTCTGAGTCTATGTTGTTGCCTATGGAATAGTTCATTTCTGATCTAAAGTTGTGTTCTTGTAAGAGTGCATTAAAATTTTTTGAAGAGTTCCCATCACATGGATCTAGTTCTTTGTGAATGAATCTTTTTTCGTTAATTATTGTTTCGTTCCGAAAGTTGCCTATTAAACCGTTATTTTACATTAGTATTTTTCTTCCCAATAGAATGTCATAAGGAAAAAATGAATGAATACAGAATTTTTGTGTTTGTTGAAAAAGACCGTTGGCTGGAAGGTCTAGGTTGGAATGGCTGATTGTAGTTTCGGGTGTCGTTTTGACGGTCCTGAAGTAAGTCTGTTTTGAATTCGATGTATAGATTTCTGTCCTGATCAAATTTCTGTTGTCTGGTGGGAGGAGTTTGTTCAAATGGGTTTGATTGTTTACGTTAGTGTTTTTGGTCTGTGTGGGATTTTTTAATGGAATAAAGGGGCGAACGAATCGTTGGTTGGGGTGAGTGTTTTTGATTTGATTAATGTTTGTATGTTTATATGTGTTAAGTGAATTTGAGTTAAGTCTTGGCTGACTATCAGATTTTTTGAAATTGGGTCTTCGTATAGACCTTCTTGTTGGGCGGTTTGTCTTAATTTTTGAACGGTTGAAATGTCATGCCTCGCGAAGGTCATGAACAACCTATCGGGGAGTGAGCGTTGAATTGTATTTTTTTTATAGTAGTTGCCATTGCTGGTGAATAAACCGCTATATTATTTCGGTCATTATCTAATATTCTTATTTATAATGTGCGATACAACCTTCCCAGTAGTTCCTCCAGGGGCGTCTGAGTCTTGAATTCCGTGATTAAGGCGTCTTTTAAAGTTGTCCATTCGTTGTGCATTCCAAATTGGGAAACCTTTTCCGCATCTCCGACAATTTGAAGTTCGACGGCTCCAAATATGATTGCCTTCTGTCGAATGTGGTTCGAAGGGTATAGGTTCAACAGGTATTCGATACGTCTGATGAACGAGCTGAGATTTGATGGGCCTCCAGAGAATGGCGGTACCTATGGTATTTGCCGAAGTAATTGAGAAAGATTTTCCGCAGTTAACGCCATTTTAGTTTTATTTATAAGTTAGTTTCTGTTCTTGTTCACAGACTGCTACAGTATGTCGCGGTTTTAACTTTTTGTTTTATAAAAGTTTTTAGTAGCGGTCGCACTTTTGATTTTAGTGGGCTACTGTTTTTGTTCACAGACTGCTACAGAATGTCGAGACTTATGTCTTAGTGATCTGCACTGTGCACCTTTTAATTGTATTACACCTTAGTGGCGGTCTCACTTCACGAAGCAGGCCACAAAATTAGGTCTTTAAATTAACACCGATCGCACAGGTTCTTGTGCGGATACCGATTTTAGTCACTTTAAACGAACTGAAATCACTTTGTTGCGGCCAATTCGCGGGTACAATCAGAAAAGGTTACTTGGTCGTAAAAGTTTCCTCTTTTCACTAGATTGTCAAAGGATAACGAGTTTACTACGAGTTTACATTCAGTATCCTACCGACTGCGCCAATAAACTTTATAGGTGATAGATTTAATAAAAAAAAAAATATATTTCACCAGGGGTCAGTTATGAACTAATTTACAAATGTATTCTTTCGGCCCAGCAAACCTTTTACAGAGGATTAACAAAAGCCGTTTAAGTTCTACTTAGCTTTATATGTCAAGCTTACCGGATCAATAAGTTTGTTACCGTTAAGCGTCCGTCTTGGGAGAATGTTATTCATGAGGCTTTTGAGGAGTGAAGCTTTCCAAACGATCAGCTTTAGCTTTTTGTATGAAGAGTGAATATGTGCCTATATATTCTTGATCAGGATCAATAGCCGAGTCGATCTGGTCATGTCCGTCTGTCCGTCCGTCTGTCCGTCCGTCTGTCCGCCCGTTTGCTCGTCCTCTATCTCAGGAACTACAAAAGCTAGAATGTTGAGATAAAACACGCAACTTCCAGAGACTTAGGCGCAGCGCAAGTTTGTATCCAACTGCCCACTCTAACGCCCACAAACCGCACAAAACTGTCACGGGCACACTTTTAAAAAAGGTTGTGATATATTTTCAGTTTTCAGTTGATATAGTTCAGTTTTTGTACATTTCTACAGATTTACCAAAATACTTTTTGCCACACCCACTCCGACGCTCACAAACCGCACAAAACTGTCACGGCCACACTAGTGAAAAATGTTTTCAAATTTTTTTTATTTTTTAATACATTTTGTAAATTTCTATAGATTTGCAAAAAAAAAATTTTGTCACGCCCAGTCCAACGCTCACATTCGCCCAGTACTAGCACGCCCACACTTCTAAAAAATTTTAATTTTTTTTCTACCGATTTTAGTATTTTGAATTGTGAAATTTGTTTTTATTTAAATGAACACCTAAATACTTCATTGGCCAAGCCGGTAGGATACATAAAAAGTCTTAGTAAATCCGTAGTCCTTTGACTTTGAACCGCTTCCTTCTGCCTGCTACATACTTTTCAACGAATCTATTATACCCCTTTACTCTACGTTACTCTTCGAGTAACGGGTATAAAATATAATTTTTATTAAGTGAATAATTATAATCTTTATGTTTTGATGACCGGAAGTTGTAACGCATATAATTTGCAATACAGTGAAGTGCTTTAAATAAGAGTTTATTATCTCTTTTGTTTGTAAATGGGATATTGGTTCTAGTATTGTAACAATATTAGTAATATAAATCGTTTGCATAAAATCTGCTAGATTGTTTAAAATTATGAATTGATCAATTTGGATTGTACAATTTGTTATTTCTTGATATTACAATTTTGTTGTTAGAGCAATCTTGATTAATATCTTTTTTTGGTAGATCCAAGTTGTTGCTCTCGCTCCGTATATATTTCGTGTGCCTGCCGGGTATCTAGGCTGGGGTATAGATTGAGCAGTTGCTCGACCAGGTTGACAAATCCAGACAACCGGCAGTTGTGTCACCTTGCAATTCTTTAATCTGACCCAGTAACTGGTTCAAGCGGATCTCAGAAAGTTGTGGAACTACCATGTACATAAATAATTTATCTTGGAGTTTTCGAACAATGATATCTTTTACAATCTTATTCATGGCATTTAGATTTGAGAGATTTCTTCGGAACTAACAAAAGTGGGCTGTTATAATAGGTTGTCAAATATCTCCCTTCTTCTCTTTGCTCTTTATTCAATGCTTTATAAAAAGTGTTACAGTGATCGGATTTAGTTCAAATATGCGCCGTTATGTTCGATAATCTGTTTCCATCTAGACGGCAACTTCATAATACCTCCCTCGTAGAAGCCCCCCTCCTTATTCGCGAAGAATTCGGACAGCCACTTTTCACAAGCCTCTTTTGAGTTCAACTTTACACCACCAAGCGCATTTGCCATGGACAGGAACAGGTGGTAATCACTTGGCGCTATGGCCGGGCTATATGGTGGATGCGATAAAACCTCCTATCCGAGCTCCCGTAGCTTCTGACGAGTCATCAACGAAGTGTGTGGTCTGGCGTTGTCCTGGTGGAACACTACACCCTTCCTGTTGGCCAATTCTGGACGCTTCTGGTCGATCGCCTGCTTCAAGCGGTCCAGTTGTTCGCAGTAGATGGTAGAATTAAGCGTCTGGCCATATGGGAGCAGCTCATAGTGGATGATTCCCTTCCAATCCCACCAAACACACAGCAAAACCTTCCTGGCCGTCAATCTCGGCTTGGCCACTGTTTGGTACGATTCACCGGCCTTCGACCACGACCGTGTTCGCTTGATATTGTCGTATGTGATCCATTTTTCGTCGCCAGTCACCACCCGCTTCAAGAATGGGTCGAGTTCGTTCCGGTTTTTTTGCGGCACCCAAGCATCAAGCTTTTTTTTGTATCCAGCCTTCTGCAGATGGTTTAAAATGGTTTGGGCGATATCACGAGATGCCACATGCCGGTCTAACTCGATGTATTCCACGATGTATTCCATGATCGGTATTTGTCGTCACAGGTCTTCCGCCGGCTGGCTTATCCATGGTGTCGTTTTCACCGGCTCTGCTCTGAATCGTCGAAACCATTCCTCCGCGGTTCGAAGTGATAGAGTACCATCCCCCAAAACACCATTAATCTCACGGAACGTTTCTCTAGCGGATTTGCCTTTAACGAAGGAAAACTTTAAAATAGCGCGAATTTCGGCGTTAGTGAACTCCATGCTTACACGTCTATAACTGTTGAACACAATATCCAAACTAATAATGCATAGCGTCGTTTTGTAGGTTAAACCTTTCAAATTATGTATAGTATTGCCAGATACGAGCTCTGTAGCGCTTTGTACATAGCCGCGAAATTCAAAAGAAAAAAAGGCGGAAGGGAGATATCTGCCAAACTAATATATATAAGTAATTAAATATAAAAATAAGCAAATATAGATACAATCTTTAGCCAAATGCAGATCTTATTTTATTTAGACGTTCGAGTGGCATTTTGTAGAATTTTAATATAGGTAAATCATTATAATGTTTTTTATCGTTGTTGTTTTATAGTACTCACGACCTTAATCCACTTATCCACTCCATGGCGCGCGTAAAGTTGGGCCCAAGTTCATTTTGACATTATCGAGCTGTAGGTCAAAATTTAAAGGTTCTAAGTTAAATTTCTATTCAAATGCCAAAATCTGCGTCAATCTTCGAGTATTTAATTCATTATTAATTGCAATACAAAAGAAAATCAAGAATCAAAACAAAACACGAAATGTAACTGCAGCAATG
Organism: Drosophila erecta; assembly: GCF_003286155.1. NCBI lineage: Eukaryota > Metazoa > Arthropoda > Insecta > Diptera > Drosophilidae > Drosophila > Drosophila erecta. The sequence continues at coordinate 246,000 of NW_020825249.1, read as the reverse complement.
CAGCGATAAGACGAAATCACTAAGTTAGACCTCCGCTGGTCATATGAGGTGATCCTCACTGCGTAACGTTGGCTGTAGAGCAAAAAAATCCCCTTTTATAGGCCTTGGCCTTCCTTGCGCCTTGGGGACGAATCTCTTTGCCACTTTCACACAAATCGCACACGGAAATTTATTTAAATATCCCACTCTTGTTTTTATTGGATTGGATATATATAATTAAATTATATCTCCACGTGTATGTGAAGTTTAATTGGTCAGCGTCAAAAATGGTGAGCGTTCTTCACGAGGTTTAATCCGATAATCAATTAAGCTCTGGGAAGCTGCATGCCGGTGGTCACTGTTATAGCTTTCCTTTCCCTAACTGTACAATCGTACGATCATATTCTGTCCTGATTGGTCTAAAGTCAATTCTCTCATTTTTTGGGTTATACAAAAGCTGCTATAATTTAGGGCGAAGAGTTATTGCAGTGTAATGTTTAAGTTGGTCACTACAACATCCAGAAAGAAGAAAATCACAGATAAGTTTGTTGTTTAGGGATTTAAATATATTTTTGAAAGAAGTACGTTTTTTTTTTTAAATGTTTTTGGGCGTCTAAAATGTCAATCTGTTAGTAAAGTGTATTAGAATTCAAACATTTCCAATCTTATTAAAATATGCGCAACTACAGTTAATGACCTTAAGCTCTTCATTTAGTCCCTATTTTTTTTTGTTTATGAGAAGAATACAAAATTAAATGAGTTATCTCTAGAACAAGTCATCGGTAATTGTATTTAAAAGCTTATGCCCATAGTGATTAAAAATTTTAAAATATTTATCGAACTGTTTTTCTTGGTTCTGCTCGCTACGAATTGCAACGGCTAGCTCATAGAGTTTGTTTGTTCGTTCTACTTAATTTATAATTTGTGTTATTGCCCCGCCAAAGAGACGAGTTTTAGTTTTAGATGTGTTTTTTTGATCGCCCGACAGAGTTTTATGTTCGAACAGCTTTATTTGCAGACTTCTTCAATGATAGATTCCAACAGTCCTCGCCGTCGGCTGCGCGGTGTCGCTCTTTCGTCGTCCTTCCGTTGCTGACGACCGCTTGCCCGTGCCGTCTCGAATGGGGCTCCTAGGATGTTATGATGGGTAGGTGTATCGCCCGTTAGGTCAAGCTGAGGCTCTTCCCCGGACCACCTTGACCGAACACTGACTCCACTGACCCTTCTGACCGTGCCCTGTTTTTCACTTGGAGGGACCGTTTTTCACTGACTGACCACGTGTACCAGGCTACAGCTCTTCGCGTACTCTCGCGTATTAGCACTGACTGTCTGACCTGGGGTACAGCTCCTCGCGTATTCTCACTGACTTTCGCACCTGGTGTACAGGTTCTCGAGTATTCACACTTACTGACTGGCCTGAGGTAGGGCTCATCGCGTATTCTCACTGAATGTCCACTTGTCCCGGGGAACAGCTCTTCGTTAACTCTCGCATATTCTCATTGACTGTCCCGAGCTGCGTTTGCGCCGTCCCTTTTATAGGTCACGGGTATCCCGTTATTTCACCCAACCCACGTCCCGGGTATTCACGGTGCGTCCTCTGTATGCTAGACCAAAGTCCCCACCGTTACCATTAGACCTCTGTGCCCTTGGCCAGCTTGAGTCCAAGGTCCAGCGCGGTACCGTTAGTTCACGGTCTCTCCGCGTTGCTCGGGTCCAAGGTCAATCATTTCCCGCTTGACCTGGTTGCCCTTGACTCCTACTCTATTCCACCCTTCTTTGCTGTTGCTAGGCAGCTCTCCTGCACATCGATTTGTGGGGAGTTTCTCCCCCTTCCTTCGGAAGTTTTTGAAAAGATGGAGACTCCGGCGGTCCTCCGCTTCGGTGTCTCCTCGCATAGGCAGTTGCCTCGTCTCTCCTCTCGTCGACCCTGTCGACGCCTTTTGTTCTCAGCCTAGCATTCTCAGCCTAGTAGACTCCGTCGTTTAGCGTCTTGACTTGGCATCTCGAAAATCCTCGCGCTCTTCTCCAGCCTCCTTTCGTTGTCCTGTACCTTCCTGATCTCAGCCTTGGCGACTCAGCCTAGTAGACCCTGTCGTTTAGCGTCTTGACGTGGCATCTTGATAAGCCATATATATCGCTCCTGACTCCTCTCGTCGACCTGTGCGTCCTTGATCACTGCCCGGCAGTCACAGCCTAGTAACGCAGCTACCCAATCGCAGCCCTGTCGTTTAGCATCTTGACTCGACATCTCGATCCTCGCGCCCTTCTCCAGCTTCCTTCATCTGCTGCCGTCTGCTTCACCACGATCGAGTTATCGATATTGGCGGCCGGCGTTGCCACTTCCTGTTCATGTCGATATTCCTGGTATTGCCATGTTGTGCCGATTGTTGCCAATAGTGTGACCACGCGTTGAAAACCTATTTGTATCCAGTATTTTTGTTCCCTATCGATCGACCGCCGCTATCGCAGCGCCCCCATCCCGATTTTCTTCACATGTGGTTCCGGTGTTGCATCTTAATGGAGCTGGCGTGCGTGTTGGCGGTGGTGCTGACGTCTGCGTCGACGGCGGTGGTGTCAGCGGCGGTGGCTGAGTCGGCGTCGGTGGTGTCGGCGGCTGTGCCACCGGCTGTGGCGGTGGTGGTGCCTGCGGCTGTGTTAGCGGTGATGGTGGTGCCTGCGGCTGTGGCGGCGGTGGTGGTGGTGCCTACGGCTGTGACGGCGGGGGTGGTGGTGCCCACAACGCCTCCTCCTCCTCCTGCAGCCGGGATAACCGCCCGAGCGGCGGCCGCATTCCGTGCCTCCACCAGCTGCTGGAGCCGCCGTAGGGTGGCGATCCGTGCCTCCATGAACCCCAGGTCCATTTAGAGAACTTGTCCACCAGGACCAGCAGCATTGAATTTCCGTGCTTTGGCCAATTGCTCCTCCGGCACCTGGGTCAGCATTTTCCCTGCAGTTGGTTAAGCTTATACTTCATTGTCTCATGCGGTGAGCAGATAAACAATAAACATCCAGAAAGTAGAAAATCATAGATAAGACTAAATATTTTTGTTGTTTAGGGATTTAAATATATTTTTGAAAGAAGTTCGTTTATATTTTTGTTAAATGTTTTTGGGTGTATAAAATATCAATCTATTAGTAAAGTGTAAAAGAATTTAAACATTTCTAATCTTTTTAAAATATGCGCATTTCCAGCTGATAACATTAAGCTCTTCCCTGCTCTTATTAATCCCTATTTTTTTAATATTAATGTGAAGAATAATGTGTTCGTCCCACCAAATTTATGATTTGTGTGATTGGCCGACCAAAGAGAAGACAGAGTTTAGGCTATAACATCTTTATTGCAGACTTCTTTAATGATAGATTCCTGGTTATCGCCGTCGGCTGCGCGGTGTCGCTCTCTCGGTGTCCTTCCTTTGCTTCACGACCTTGTCGGCTCGACTGGGGCTTAGGATGTTATGGTGGGAAGGTGTATCGTCCGTGAGTCCGGACCACCTTGACCGACCAATGACTCCACTGACCCTTCTGACCGTGCTAGGTTCCTGCGCGCTGCCGGCGCCCTTTGTTGTCCTCAACCGCGGTCCCGTGTGTAGGCTTGGGGCTTAGGAAGTTATGGTGGCGAGTTGTATCGTCCGTGAGTCCTGACCACCTTGACCAACAAATGACTCCACTGACCCTCCTGATCGCGCCTTGTTTCTACTCTCGGGGACCGTTCTCCTGCGCCGCTCGCGTTCTCACTGCAAATTCACTTGTTGCGGGCACAGCTCCTTGCGAACTCTCACGTATTCTCCCTGACTGATTGATTAACCGCTCGTACATATAACCTCCGCGTATTTAGCTGACTGTTGTAGTGACCAACTTAATTTTACACTGCAATAACTCTTCAAGACACCCTCGCCCTAAATTATAGCAGCTTTTGTGTAAAACAAAATACGAGAGAATTGTCTTAGACCAATCAGGACAGAATATGATCGTACGATTGCACAGTTAGGAAAAGAAAAGCTACAGCAGCGACCAACAGAATGCAGCTTCCCAGAGCTTAATTCATGATCGGATTAAACCTCGTGGCGAACGCTCACAATTTTTGACGCTGCCCATTTAAACTGCACATACACGTGGAAATTTAATTTAGTTTTATATATCCAATCTCATAAAAATAAGAGTGGGATATTTCAATAAATTTCCGAATGATAACTGGCCAAATATATTGGAAAGCTAGAGCTCATCCAGATTATTCAGCTGTGCAGAAGTTTAGACGACCGGTTCAGATTTAATTATATTTGGACATCATCAACGTTACGCAAGGAAGATCATCTCCTATGACCAACGGAGGTCTAACTTTGTGATTCCGTCTTATCGCAGAGCAGTGTAGCAGCCAGCGGTTTCCTAAGGTCTTATCGCTGCAGTGCTGCAGTTATATTTCGTGTTTTGTTTTGATTCTTGATTTTCTTTTGTATTGCCATTAATAACGAATTAAATACTCGCAGATTGACGGAACTTTTGGCATTTGAATAGGAATTTAAATTAGAACCTTTAAAGTTTGACCTACAGCTCGACAATGTCAACGTGAACTTGGGCCCAACTTTACGCACATCATGGAGTGGATATTTAAGGTCGTGAGTAAATCGTCGTGATAAAAATCTTATTATGAATTACCTATATTAAAATTCTAAAAAAAAGCCACTCGAACGTCTAAATAAAATAATATCTGCATTTGACTAAAGATTATATAATTATATTTGTTAATTTTATATTCAATTACTTATATATATTTGCTTTATTCTTTACTTTTATATACTTTATTTTACCCACTGAATATAAACAAAAATGAAGAGTTAGAGAATGACTAGGATAATTATGCGTAGATAAAAATATTGTTAGTTTGTAAAAGAGATTTAATGGAAACGTTTACTAAACTGAATTTATATAAATGGAATTATGAATGAAGACATATTGAAAAAGAATGTATTGTGAATAAATAGATTTAATGGTTTGTCGAGTACTTATGTTGAACACTTTCTTGAATATGTGGTAGAGTTATTTTGAACTTGGCCAAGGGACAATGTAAATATTTTAAGTAGCATTGTCATGGTAGGGAGGGTAAAGACTTAGGGAATCATTAACATCCAAAATTCCCAATACTTATCAGAATCTGTAGCTTATCTTCACACGTGTCGGCGTGTATCATTAGTATCAATATAAAGCCATTTCTTTTATTAATCGGTAGTCCACTTTTGAATATTGTTTATGAGTAAGACACACTTATTAAAATGTAGTAGCGTTTCGTACTATCCTAAGCTAAAAGAACCCCGACCTACGGCGAGCTAGACCCGAGCATAGCAAGAGTGCGCATCCCTAGCGAAGGAAGTACAAGGTCCTCTTTATTAGTAATTATCACCCACTATTAAAAGACCAACTAGTTAAAAATCTATCGAACTACGGTACACTACACATTTTTGGCGCCCGAACGTGTGGGGCCCGAGAAAATACACTACACATTTTTGAAGCCCAACGAGTGGAGCACGACAAGTACTATACATTTTCGGTTCAGACGTGAAGCTCGACAAGTCCTTAACTTGTTATAGCACACTAAGCTCTAAAGTAATCCATCCACAGTTAAAACTCAATATAACTAATTCTAATAAATTAACATATTGGATTGAGAGTATCTATTTGGAAGGGATAGTAAAACTTAGGAACATGCGATTCAATTTGAAAGAGAATTGAACTGTTTCGAATCCACAGGAGCTCATCACCATACGTTTCTTTACTCAACTTTATTTACAATTTGATTTTTCTGGAATACATTATACTTACACTTCAATAAGTCCGTATATTGTCCGATTTTCAAGTAAATAAAAGCATGAGGCAATAGACCAGCTACAATCCACTAACAAATAGAGATACAACTAAGATTCTGATAGAAGTGATCGACATAAAGAAAGACAAACCAAATAATTACAACATATCTTAACAACAATATTATGGCAGCGAAGAATAAGGCAGGTAATGCAGTTGAAGTTTGACAAGGCGTTGAAAATAGCTGTGTCATATGTAAAAAAATCTTAGCACCAACCGTTTTGTCAGCAACAACATCGTGCAGGCATACATTTCATAAAAAGTGCATTATAAACCACTTAAAAACAAATCTCACTATCAATGTCAGCAAATCTAAATTTTGTATGAAGGAGATCATATATCTCGGTTTTATAATTGGGAATGGACAAATAAGAACCAATCCAGATAAAGTTAAAGCGATAGTAGAATTTCCACAACCAACTTCGATTAAGCAGTTACGAAGATTTCTAGGATTAGCGGGATGGTACCGACGGTTTGTAGAAAACTTTGCCACTATTAGTTTCCCTTTAACGGAACTTCTTAAAAAGAAGAATACGCTTGAATGGAACGAAGAGGCTCAAACCGCTTTTGAAAACTTGAAATCATGTCTTACTGCCTCACCAATTCTCATAACACCAGATTTTTCTAAGCAATTCAAAAGAGATTTAATGGAACCGTTTACTAAACTGAATTTATATAAATGGAATTATGATTGAAGATATATTGAAAAATAATGAATTGTGAATAAATAGATTTAATGGTTTGTCGAGTACTTATGTTGAACACTTTCTTAAATATGTGGTAGAGTTATTTTGAACTTGGCCAAGGGACAATGTAAATATTTTAAGTAGCATTGTCATGGTAGGGAGGGTAAAGACTTAGGGAATCATTAACATCCAAAATTCCCAATACTTATCAGAATCTGTAGCTTATCTTCACACGTGTCTCCGCGAAGAAACCTCGGTTCTCCCGTCTGCCGTTATTCCGCGGGGCCTATACCAGTAACGGGATCTGTCCTCCGTGGACCAGCCTCCAACGGAATTTGCAGCTATGAGCGTTAACCGCTAACAGTGCTTGTAGCTGCATACCCTCCCTGTCCGCTCTCGCGCTTCAACGGGCGTGTGTATGTGTAGAGTGACTTTTGTGCTTTTCGATACCCCGTATCGTCTTCTTCATCACCAAAGGGGTTCCGCTACTATTCTGTTACATTAGCACTCGGTGTCCTCTGGCCCGCCGGCGCCCGCGCTTCCCGGCTTCAAGTCGCTTATGTGTGCCGTTTTCACCTTCTTGGTTGCCGCGTGTTCCAGGATGCAGTAGCCGGTGAAGTGAACTTCTTTATCCTGAACGGCCCGTCGAGCCTTGGCGCCAACTTCGCTGATAAGCCTTCGCCTGCCTTCGAAAGATGGTGTTCCTTGGCCCACACTGTGTCCCCCAACCTTGGGTTTCCACGGCCGTCTCCGGAGATTATAGTGGCGCGCCTGGTCCTGCGCCGCCTTCTCCATATTCCTCCGCACCAACTCGAAGATCTCCTTCAGCTTTTCCTGTCCCAGTCGTATGCTCGTCAAACAACGCGTTCGGCAGCCTTGAGTGATAAACGCTGGCGAGTATCCGGTGGACTTCGCCACACTCGAGTTCACTGCCAGCTGCAGCTCCGGCCAGTCCCACCTTCTGTGATCGGCCCCCGTGAACAGCGCGATCATTGTTTTAACGGTCCTGTTAGCCCATCCTGCGATTCTTCCGGACGGTCTCTCCATGCTATTTAGCCATTTCAAGGCCCATACTATCCCTAAACATTCTTTTCCCGTTGCAGAATAATTTCTTTCCGCTCCGTTCAGCGTTCTACTGGAGTAGGATATCACCCGCTCGCCTTGATCGGAATGTTGTGTGAGGATAGCGCCAAGCCCATAGTCGCTGGCGTCTGTCTGCGACACGAACGTCTTCGAGAAATCCGGGCATGCAAGGATTGGGTCGGCGACCAGCCTGGCCTTGACGGCCGCAAATGCTTTTTGGTGAGCGTCCGTCCACGCCCACCTTGCCTGCTTCTTGAGAAGCGCATTCAGTGGTTGTACCAGCTTCGCAAAATCGGGTACAAAACGTCTTTACCCTGACGCCACTCCCAGGTACTGCCTCTGCTCCTTCACTCGCTATTGCCGCCACCTTTTCCGGGTCCGTCCCAATGCCTTTATCCGTCACTCGGTTGCTTAAGTATTGCAGCTCCTTTTTGAAGAATTTGCACTTATCCGCATTTACTTTCAGGTTTGCCGCCCGAAGCCTCCGGAAAACTTCCTTCAAATTGCGTATATGCTCTTGCAGCGTCCGTCCGATCACTATGATATCGTTCTGATATGCGAAGGCGTGCGGCATCATCTCGGGTCCTATCACCTGTTCCAACGCCCGCTGGAACGTTGCCGACGCGGAATACAGTCCGAATGGCATTACCTTCCACTGAAACAGGCCCATTCCCGGCACTGTAAATGCCGTATACTGCCGGCTTCCCGCCTTCAACGGAATCTGCCAGTATCCGTCCTTCAAATCCAGACTGCTTATGTACTTCGCCTCCCTTAGCTGGTCCAGTATGTAGTTTATCATTGGCATTGGGTACGCGTCCTTTACGGACCTTGCATTTATCTGGCGAAAATCCATACACAACTTCCATTGACCCGTCTTCTTTTTCACCATCACTATTGGTGAGCTGTATGGGCTCCTCATTCTGCACGAATTCCGCCACCCTCTCCACGACCGCTACTAACCGCCGGATCCGCTGGAATCGTGACGCTCAGTCCCGCGCACTCCATCCTTGCTCCCACTCTCATTAGGAAATCCCATCCCCACACTAGAGCGTCGATTATGTTGTGGAGGATCAGCAGCTGCATCCGTACGGCCCTCTCTGCGAGTCCAATATCCACGCCACGCCCGCAACCTGTCCGCCAGCTCTTCGCTGATGGAACTAGCCGTGGCTCCGGTGTCTATCGTGGGAACCGTTCCCTTTGGATGTCCAGCTCTTCGAACTCGTCGGCCAGGGCCATCAGGGCGTCCAGGTTCCGGCACTCGTACGGGCGAACAAACATGCGTAGGGCTGGGGTGCTATTTTCCTTTACCCGCTCCAGTGTCTGTCTCTGCGACAACCCCAAGGGTCTCATGAGAGTCCACCATTTAGTCCTTGAAGCATTCGCCATGTCGCTGCTTCCTCTGCCTGACCTGGATCGCCAGCTTCGCCATTAAGCCTCTGGGCAGGAAGAATTCCTGGAAGCTCTGGATGAACTCTGCCCATGTCTCCCAGAACCTGTTGTTGGCAATGAACCACTATAAGGCCCTGCCCTTCAGCAGCTCTAGCATCGCTCGTGGGATCTGGTTGATGTCCAGCCCATACGTCATTGCTGACCACTCCACCTGCTCCAGGAATTCCAACGGCTTTTCGTGCCCGTCGGCCGGAAACTCCACTCTCGCACTTGTTTCGCCACCTTTGCGTAATCTTGGGGAGCTGCTTTGTGGTATCCCGACGATCCCGGCTGGCCTCCGGACTCTGTCTCCTCGAACGGCTGTTTTCCCGCCGTTCATGACTGCTCTCCTGCATTTCGGATCTGCCTCCGCTAGCCTCCATCATGCTGGTGAAATCGAGGCTCCTCACCAGGCCCTCAACGCCGGTGACTTTTACCTCTACGGCCGGTCTCTTCCCGTACTCCTTTTGTAGAGCCTCCAGTACGGCGACCGTTTCGGGCTCGTCTACCGTCTGTTCGAGAAATCCGAACAGAGTCTTCCGCATTTCCTCGACCAAGCCCTCCAGCTTGATCCCTAGAGCGCTCGCTATGGCAGGAAAATCATCCTTTTTCAGGCTGTACAGCCAAGACTTCCCCAACTTATTCTCTGTTCTTTTGGCCAGGACAATCACGGTTGGGCGCCAGAGTTTTCAGTTTTGCTCTCTACGAAGTGCAACGGCTAGCTCACAGAGTTTGTGTGTTCGTCCCACCAAATTTATGATTTGTGGGATTGCCCGACCAAAGAGAAGACAGAGTTTAGGTTGTAACAGCTTTATTGCAGACTTCTTTAATAACAGATTCCTTGGTCTGGCCGTGTCGCTCTCCCGTTATCCTTCCTTTGCTTCACACCCGTTTCGGCTCGAATGGGGCTTAGGATGTTATGGTGGGAAGGTGTATCGTCCGTGAGTCCGGACCACCTTGACCGACCAATGACTCCACTGACCCTTCGACGTCCTGCGGTGTCCTCAACTGTGGTCCCATGGCTAGGCTTGGGACTTAGGAAGTTATGGTGGGGAGAAGTATCGTCCGTGAGTCCGGACCACCTTGACCAACCAATGACTCCACTGACCCTCCAGGTCGCGCCTTGTTTCTACTCTCGGGAACCGTCATCCTCCGCCGCACGCGTTCTCACTGCAAATTCACAATTAAGGCAGCGTATTTGGAATAAGTGTCAATGCAATTAAATAAAAGTCGAGAATATATTTTTCTCTGGGATTGCAAATTTCTGGAGTTAATTCATAGCCATGTTTAGTGTCTCTATGTTCTGTTTTGCACATGTTACATACTTCACATTCATTAATAATGTTCTGTATTAACTTTTGGTAATCTGGGTAGTAATATTTTTCTTTAAAAATGTTAATTTTTTTCTCTATTCCTGGATGTAAGAGTTCGAGATGTTTGATGTTTGGATGTGTGATCCATTCCTTATCGAGCCATACTAACGGCTTGTGATCGCTTAAGATCTCGAACTTACTACCAAAGAGATAGGACCTGAAATATTTAGTGGCCCAAACGACTGCAATGAGTTCTTTCTCTATTGTGGAATAATTAAGTTCATGCTCGTTTAGAGATCTACTTGCATAGCATATGGGTTTATGCTCTTGCGACAGTACCGCGCCTACAGCAAAATTGCTGGCGTCAGTAGTAATGAGCTTTTTAAACTCAGGATGTGTGAGTATTGGATCGGACGTTCTTAGGAGTTTTAGTTTATCAAAAGTTTATTATAGTCTGAATCTTTAATGTTAATTATTGAACCTTTTTTTTGATCTGAATGTGAGTGGTTTCGCTATTTTTGAGAAGTTGGGAGTAAATTTTCGGTAAAAACCGCAAAGACCTAGAAATGATTTTATTTCTTTGGTGGACTTTGGTTTAGGGAAGTTTACAATGGCTTTAGTTTTTGTCGGGCTTGGTCTGATACCATCTGTTTATATTATATGGCCTAAGATTTCAGTTTCATTCCTAAAAAATTCGTATTTATCCAGTTGTAGCTTTAAGTTTGCTTCTCTAAGCTAAAAAAATACCTTTCTTCTAAGAGATTATACATGCAACACTGAAAAGTTGCAGGTGAATTTTTTAAAACAAATTGCATTCGAGTGTATTCTAAATGACCATTTTTAGTGTCTTCACTATTGAAATTTCATCCATTTGTATTTGATGAAAACCTTTTGCTAGGTCAAAATACTGGTTGTGAAATACTGGCAATTACCAAGCTTGTCTTATATTTCATCCATTTCATATATATTTCGTCAACGGATATATCGTTGAGTTTGCGATAGTCAATGACTATGCGAAATTTCACCTTTCCCGATGCGTCTTTTTTGTTACTACCCAAATAGGAGAGTAATACGGACTATTTTGGACTATTTTATAATGCCTTGTCGCATCATGTCTCTCATTTGTTTTTCGACTTTATCATCAAAACTTTGCGGGTATTTAAAAGGCCTTTTATTGTTTTGTATTTATTGAATGTCCTTGTACTGAATATCTTTAAATTTAATGTTAAGTTCGACGACGGCGGATCAAGGTATATTAATGCAGTCTCGTCCTCAGAATCTTAATCTTCTTTACTTAAATATGATTATGAAGTTATGCTTATTTAAGGTAACGGTTTATTCCGCATAGTCTATTAAGACATTAGCGTCTTCCAAAAAGTCTAACCCTAATAGAATATCATATTTATTCGAAAAATTATGAATGTAAAATGTTTGCTTTGTTGGTTTTAAATTTATAATTTTACTTAGTTTAATTGTACCATTATACGTACTTGCATTTTGCAATTTTTTATAGGAAAATTTAAGAAATTTTGTTTCATTATGTTTATTAAAGATCCGGTATCTATTATAGAACGGAGCTTAATGTTGGTCATTATTTATGAACGGATTTTTTCTCTTTCTTCTTGATCTTGTTACTGTTCGCTGCTCGAGGCATATTGATGAACATTTTCTGAAGTGTCCATTTTAGATTGACCACATGTGCTAGGCCTTTGCCTTTTTAATGCCGGATTTGGGGCGTTAATGGAATTTTTTGATTTTGTAAATGGTTCATGGAATTGTGTGCGATTCCCTGAATAAGTTTTTGGGTAAGTTCCTGCGCTAGCTGCTGATTATTCTGAATACTCTTGTTTTGTCTAACATTGCTAAAACTTGCTGCTTGCTTGTAATTCGGATTATATTTTCCCTCCTAATAGTTCGGTTTTATTATTTGAGTTTTGCAAAGTAAAGTTTGGTTTTTGTGAAGTTATATGGTTTTCGGGTTGGTTTGTATTTTGTATAACATGAAAAACATGCCAGGGAGATCCTCGGAGTGGACATGGATCCGGATCTCAGGTAGGGAAGGTGCGTCCAGGGGTCAGTACCAGCCAAGACCCAACCCTGCGTCATGGGAAAAGTTGAGTCTGTTGTCAGTCGTCTGTTTGTGGATTCCAAGTCAGATGGAACGTATGGTGCATACCATAGATGAAGATGCATACCATAGATGAAAATGACTGGCTAGCGTATGTCGGCAATCAAAAGCCGAACCTAATTGGTCATCGCGAAAAGACCTGGGATGCTGGAATAAAATAAAGCACAAAGTAATTGGTCTTATTTGTATTTATGCTTATGTTCGACTCACCTAAGAGCAGAGATCCTCCAAGGGAAGGCTATGTCACTAGCGGCGACAACCGCCAGCTAGTAAGCGACCTGTTCGGTGCCTGATGGCCAACGGAGGACTCACAATGGGAAGAGTCAGGAAGAGAGGCTTCTGCTGGCTCCGGCGCGGATGCGTGCGAGGAAATGTCCCGTGGGAACAAAGGGTTCACCATGGTACTGGCAGTACGTCCGCGAGAACCTCCGCAGACTTGGGAGAACCTCAAAGAGAGCCTGGTGGCGAGGTTGCGGGGCAGCAAGGCAAGTCCGTGGAGGAGTACTTCCGAGCGATGCGGCGTCTAGGTAACCGGCTGCTGGCACCAATACCTGAGGCAGATCCGGACCGTGAAGAAGGGACTGACCGCCGAGATAGCCCGATTCGTTTATGCCCTCAGGGTGTACAGCGTGGAGCAGCTGCAGCAGGAGTGGAGCTCCTCCTCGGAGTGGAGTAGGCCTTCATGAAGCGGGACAGCCGCGCCACATACCGTGGGCGGCAAAGTTCCAGACGAGCGGACGGCATGTAGAAGAGGCGACCATAGAATCACAGAAGCGGGTGTGGAGGATCCGTGCATTGAAAAAGTTTCTCGGCCTAGGTTGTGCTGCTGTAACTGTGGGCAGCCAGACCACGGAGGTGATAACTCCTTACTGCCCGGTATGTGCGGGAAAAGGGAGGACGAGCGCCGGGAAGGTGGGAGACCCGCGTTCGAAATACAGGCCCAATCGCAACTAATTCCTCCGTCGAAGCTACCAACATTTGCACATAGATAAAATAATAATACAATAATCAATAATATTAATGTTAGGAGCAATACTTTAAGATACTTACTTATACTTATACCTAAGAAGTATCTCTATGTTCGGAACCGTATTTTTGCGAGTCATCAAGTAGATGGGATGCAGAGCTTTCCAGAGCCTTTCCAGGTGCCGTTCGGCAGAGGCACCAGACTCGACGTGCCGCGGTTGAAGCCGTCTGCCATGGGATGGGTATCGATCCCAGAGTCTTCGCGGAGGTCCGCATACAGGGCAAGCCCATTTCCGGTTTGCTGGACACAGGCACGTCGGTCAATGTCCTGGGAAAAGGCAGCAGCGAATTGCTGGAGGAGATCGGCGGCAGCATAGACAAAAACACGTCGATCGTGAAGACTGCTGCGAGAGAAGACTGATAAATTATAGATCGAGTACATGTTCCTGTGGAATTCAAGGGAGTGGAGAAGGTACTTATTTTTTACGTATGCGTGTACCTGGCACAAGCACTTTATCTCGCAATGGACTTCGGGAGGTGATTCTCATTGGCACCGGCGATTCTCGGAGAGTTACCAGCAACAAAACCGAAGGTAAACATAGAGGAGGTATGGGATGCAACAAATCCGTGGCTGTAGGGCAAAGCTGTTAAAGAGTCCGTGATCGAGGAGTGGGACCTGCAAGATAAAGAAAAGGAACGTTTAGAGGCGGTGAAGAAAAAGTGCCTAGCTTTCGAGGACGTCGGTCTGGACGAGACATCGGTGGAGACACATCGGATCCAGCTCGTAGAAGGCGCAGAGCCGTTCAAGGATCAGCATTATCCGCAGTCGCCAGCGATGCAGGAGATCGTGTGGGCCGAAGTCGATAAGATGTTGGAGCTTGATTGAGGTCAGCGTTCTGGAAATCCTGTCCAGAATCGAGCAAACCCACTAGACTTCAAGTGTGGCTTGTGACTTCTTCGCATTCTAGCAGGTGGAACTGGACCCGCAATGCGGCGCATAGGCTCTGTCGCCTGATGGACAAGGTAATTCCCGCGCAGTTGAGATCATCGCCATGGGCCGAATCAAAAATTTAACAAAATCGACGCAAAAATTAGGAAGACGACGATGAGGACACGAAAATATAGTACGGGTATGCGAATATAATATATATAAATATATTTATAATTATAATATAATATAATATAATAATAATAATATAATATATAATAATATAATATAATATATATAATAATAATATAATATAATATATGTTAATAATATTCATAATATTCGAATGGGGCTTAGGATGTTATGGTGGGAAGGTGTATCGTCCGTGAGTCCGGACCACCTTGACCGACCAATGACTCCACTGACCCTTCGACGTCCTGCGGTGTCCTCAACTGTGGTCCCATGGCTAGGCTTGGGACTTAGGAAGTTATGGTGGGGAGAAGTATCGTCCGTGAGTCCGGACCACCTTGACCAACCAATGACTCCACTGACCCTCCAGGTCGCGCCTTGTTTCTACTCTCGGGAACCGTCATCCTCCGCCGCACGCGTTCTCACTGCAAATTCACTTGTTCCAGGCACAGCTCCTTGCGAACTCTCGCGTATTCTCCTTGACTGATTGATTAACCGCTCGCCCATATGACCTCCGCGTATTTAGCTGACTGTCGATTAACCGCTCGCACATATACCTCCGCGTACTTAGCTGACTGTCGATTAACCGCTCGCACCTATGACCTCCGCAGTCCCTTTTATAGGCCGCGGGGATCCCGTTATTCTCCCTTTTTCGCACCACCCGCTTGGGTACAAGGTCCAACCCAGGTTCCGTTTGTTCACGGTGCGTCTGCTTTGAGTCCAATTTTTCTCGTTTGACCTGGTTGCCCTTGACTTCTTCTACATTTCAGCCTTCTTCGCTGTTGCTAGGCAGCTCACCTGCACCTCGATTTGGTAGGAATTTTAAGACTCCTCACAATATTCACATTTTCGGACTTTAGCCATAAATGTAATGCAGCAGACATGAATGCAGAATCTTTATCGGCTTTTATGTCTTTAACGATTTTGACTAAAGCTCTTTTTGCTTCAAGCCAGTATCTAGAGCTGACTTCAATTAAGGCAGCGTATTTGGAATAAGTGTCAATGCAATTAAATAAAAGTCGAGAATATATTTTTCTCTGGGATTGCAAATTTCTGGAGTTAATTCATAGCCATGTTTAGTGTCTCTATGTTCTGTTTTGCACATGTTACATACTTCACATTCATTAATAATGTTCTGTATTAACTTTTGGTAATCTGGGTAGTAATATTTTTCTTTAAAAATGTTAATTTTTTTCTCTATTCCTGGATGTAAGAGTTCGAGATGTTTGATGTTTGGATGTGTGAGCCATTCCTTATCGAGCCATACTAACGGCTTGTGATCGCTTAAGATCTCGAACTTACTACCAAAGAGATAGGACCTGAAATATTTAGTGGCCCAAACGACTGCAATGAGTTCTTTCTCTATTGTGGAATAATTAAGTTCATGCTCGTTTAGAGATCTACTTGCATAGCATATGGGTTTATGCTCTTGCGACAGTACCGCGCCTACAGCAAAATTGCTGGCGTCAGTAGTAATGAGCTTTTTAAACTCAGGATGTGTGAGTATTGGATCGGACGTTCTTAGGAGTTTTAGTTTATCAAAAGTTTATTATAGTCTGAATCTTTAATGTTAATTATTGAACCTTTTTTTTGATCTGAATGTGAGTGGTTTCGCTATTTTTGAGAAGTTGGGAGTAAATTTTCGGTAAAAACCGCAAAAACCTAGAAATGATTTTATTTCTTTGGTGGACTTTGGTTTAGGGAAGTTTACAATGGCTTTAGTTTTTGTCGGGCTTGGTCTGATACCATCTGTTTATATTATATGGCCTAAGATTTCAGTTTCATTCCTAAAAAATTCGTATTTATCCAGTTGTAGCTTTAAGTTTGCTTCTCTAAGCTAAAAAAATACCTTTCTTCTAAGAGATTATACATGCAACACTGAAAAGTTGCAGGTGAATTTTTTAAAACAAATTGCATTCGAGTGTATTCTAAATGACCATTTTTAGTGTCTTCACTATTGAAATTTCATCCATTTGTATTTGATGAAAACCTTTTGCTAGGTCAAAATACTGGTTGTGAAATACTGGCAATTACCAAGCTTGTCTTATATTTCATCCATTTCATATATATTTCGTCAACGGATATATCGTTGAGTTTGCGATAGTCAATGACTATGCGAAATTTCACCTTTCCCGATGCGTCTTTTTTGTTACTACCCAAATAGGAGAGTAATACGGAAACTTGGACTATTTTATAATGCCTTGTCGCATCATGTCTCTCATTTGTTTTTCGACTTTATCATCAAAATTTTGCGGGTATTTAAAAGGCCTTTTATTGTTTTGTATTTATTGAATGTCCTTGTACTGAATATCTTTAAATTTAATGTTAAATTCGACGACGGCGGATCAAGGTATTTTAATGCAGTCTCGTCCTCAGAATCTTAATCTTCTTTACTTAAATATGATTATGAAGTTATGCTTATTTAAGGTAACGGTTTATTCCGCATAGTCTATTAAGACATTAGCGTCTTCCAAAAAGTCTAACCCTAATAGAATATCATATTTATTCGAAAAATTATGAATGTAAAATGTTTGCTTTGTTGGTTTTAAATTTATAATTTTACTTAGTTTAATTGTACCATTATACGTACTTGCATTTTGCAATTTTTTATAGGAAAATTTAAGAAATTTTGTTTCATTATGTTTATTAAAGATCCGGTATCTATTATAGAACGGAGCTTAATGTTGGTCATTATTTATGAACGGATTTTTTCTCTTTCTTCTTGATCTTGTTACTGTTCGCTGCTCGAGGCATATTGATGAACATTTTCTGAAGTGTCCATTTTAGATTGACCACATGTGCTAGGCCTTTGCCTTTTTAATGCCGGATTTGGGGCGTTAATGGAATTTTTTGATTTTGTAAATGGTTCATGGAATTGTGTGCGATTCCCTGAATAAGTTTTTGGGTAAGTTCCTGCGCTAGCTGCTGATTATTCTGAATACTCTTGTTTTGTCTAACATTGCTAAAACTTGCTGCTTGCTTGTAATTCGGATTATATTTTCCCTCCTAATAGTTCGGTTTTATTATTTGAGTTTTGCAAAGTAAAGTTTGGTTTTTGTGAAGTTATATGGTTTTCGGGTTGGTTTGTATTTTGTATAACATGAAAAACATGCCAGGGAGATCCTCGGAGTGGACATGGATCCGGATCTCAGGTAGGGAAGGTGCGTCCAGGGGTCAGTACCAGCCAAGACCCAACCCTGCGTCATGGGAAAAGTTGAGTCTGTTGTCAGTCGTCTGTTTGTGGATTCCAAGTCAGATGGAACGTATGGTGCATACCATAGATGAAGATGCATACCATAGATGAAAATGACTGGCTAGCGTATGTCGGCAATCAAAAGCCGAACCTAATTGGTCATCGCGAAAAGACCTGGGATGCTGGAATAAAATAAAGCACAAAGTAATTGGTCTTATTTGTATTTATGCTTATGTTCGACTCACCTAAGAGCAGAGATCCTCCAAGGGAAGGCTATGTCACTAGCGGCGACAACCGCCAGCTAGTAAGCGACCTGTTCGGTGCCTGATGGCCAACGGAGGACTCACAATGGGAAGAGTCAGGAAGAGAGGCTTCTGCTGGCTCCGGCGCGGATGCGTGCGAGGAAATGTCCCGTGGGAACAAAGGGTTCACCATGGTACTGGCAGTACGTTCGCGAGAACCTCCGCAGACTTGGGAGAACCTCAAAGAGAGCCTGGTGGCGAGGTTGCGGGGCAGCAAGGCAAGTCCGTGGAGGAGTACTTCCGAGCGATGCGGCGTCTAGGTAACCGGCTGCTGGCACCAATACCTGAGGCAGATCCGGACCGTGAAGAAGGGACTGACCGCCGAGATAGCCCGATTCGTTTATGCCCTGAGGGTGTACAGCGTGGAGCAGCTGCAGCAGGAGTGGAGCTCCTCCTCGGAGTGGAGTAGGCCTTCATGAAGCGGGACAGCCGCGCCACATACCGTGGGCGGCAAAGTTCCAGACGAGCGGACGGCATGTAGAAGAGGCGACCATAGAATCACAGAAGCGGGTGTGGAGGATCCGTGCATCGAAAAAGTTTCTCGGCCTAGGTTGTGCTGCTGTAACTGTGGGCAGCCAGACCACGGAGGTGATAACTCCTTACTGCCCGGTATGTGCGGGAAAAGGGAGGACGAGCGCCGGGAAGGTGGGAGACCCGCGTTCGAAATACAGGCCCAATCGCAACTAATTCCTCCGTCGAAGCTACCAACATTTGCACATAGATAAAATAATAATACAATAATCAATAATATTAATGTTAGGAGCAATACTTTAAGATACTTACTTATACTTATACCTAAGAAGTATCTCTATGTTCGGAACCGTATTTTTGCGAGTCATCAAGTAGATGGGATGCAGAGCTTTCCAGAGCCTTTCCAGGTGCCGTTCGGCAGAGGCACCAGACTCGACGTGCCGCGGTTGAAGCCGTCTGCCATGGGATGGGTATCGATCCCAGAGTCTTCGCGGAGGTCCGCATACAGGGCAAGCCCATTTCCGGTTTGCTGGACACAGGCACGTCGGTCAATGTCCTGGGAAAAGGCAGCAGCGAATTGCTGGAGGAGATCGGCGGCAGCATAGACAAAAACACGTCGATCGTGAAGACTGCTGCGAGAGAAGACTGATAAATTATAGATCGAGTACATGTTCCTGTGGAATTCAAGGGAGTGGAGAAGGTACTTATTTTTTACGTATGCGTGTACCTGGCACAAGCACTTTATCTCGCAATGGACTTCGGGAGGCGATTCTCATTGGCACCGGCGATTCTCGGAGAGTTACCAGCAACAAAACCGAAGGTAAACATAGAGGAGGTATGGGATGCAACAAATCCGTGGCTGTAGGGCAAAGCTGTTAAAGAGTCCGTGATCGAGGAGTGGGACCTGCAAGATAAAGAAAAGGAACGTTTAGAGGCGGTGAAGAAACAGTGCCTAGCTTTCGAGGACGTCGGTCTGGACGAGACATCGGTGGAGACACATCGGATCCAGCTCGTAGAAGGCGCAGAGCCGTTCAAGGATCAGCATTATCCGCAGTCGCCAGCGATGCAGGAGATCGTGTGGGCCGAAGTCGATAAGATGTTGGAGCTTGATTGAGGTCAGCGTTCTGGAAATCCTGTCCAGAATCGAGCAAACCCACTAGACTTCAAGTGTGGCTTGTGACTTCTTCGCATTCTAGCAGGTGGAACTGGACCCGCAATGCGGCGCATAGGCTCTGTCGCCTGATGGACAAGGTAATTCCCGCGCAGTTGAGATCATCGCCATGGGCCGAATCAAAAATTTAACAAAATCGACGCAAAAATTAGGAAGACGACGATGAGGACACGAAAATATAGTACGGGTATGCGAATATAATATATATAAATATATTTATAATTATAATATAATATAATATAATAATAATAATATAATATATAATAATATAATATAATATATATAATAATAATATAATATTATATATGTTAATAATATTCATAAGTCAAAAAAATATAATTTTTATTAACTGAATAATTACAACTCCTTATTTTGAAGAACACCGACCTTCTTAATTTATGTCTCAAACGGGACTCTTCTTATAGATCTAGATTGATTGACGTTCCAGACTCTGTTTAGAGTTTTTCAAAGATGGACTTTGGATTTTAGGATATAGAGAGAGAGCTTTGAAGTTATTTGCATTTCTCTTGGATTCAAACGCATTCGCTCTTGGATACAAGTGATCTTGGACTCTTACGATTTTGTTTATCTGAAATTTAAAAATTTTGTTTTCGAGTTTGCGAGTCCGAACCTTGAATTTAAGCAAGGAATGTTTAGTCTACCAGTGGGTGATTTGATTCAGTTACATCCTGTATTCATATGACATTCTGGTTCTTATCTGGTATTGATTGGAAACATAATGGGTAGTGTGGGGTGTATTGTTAATACTTTGTATATGCTCAGTAGGCATATGCTTAAGTCTAAGTGTCTTGAGGATATGTCACTCCCCCAACCATTGACCTGTCCTCAGGTCGTTAAAATGGGTTACATCATTATGAATGTGTTTGTTCACACTATAAACTAATGCGTACACTTAATGAGTTCAATTCGGGTGTTTGAATCTAACTGACTCGCTACTGCGAGGGCATCGTCTTTTATTCATTCTTACATAGGTTCTTATCATCTAATTATATAATGCAGCGCTTGTAAGACGCTGCAGTCTGCGTTGTTCAATGCAGCTGAGGTTTATCTTAAATCTATGTTTGTGGCCTATGACCGCGCTAGTCACCTCCCGCGTGATCATATCTCTTGACACTTCGGCAATAGACCACTGCAACCGTACTTATCTGTAGTTGCCACTTATGCTGTCCCGTGACATGTTTATTGCAGCCCTTAAATAGAACATATTTATAGTTTGTCTACTTATCATGTCTAAACACATGTTTAGACATTCTCCGGGGGGGAAAAATGTACGGCCAGTAGTCGTCTATCATTTATGCGTTCCAGCTCCAGCTGGTTTTGCTTCGCTAACAGGAAGTTGACAGATCTTGTTTAGCGATCTTTTTACTTCCCCATCGCTTGTTTTAACCGTGACTACCCGGACTTTATCATCTTGTCCTTTAGTCGTACTAATGATTCTTCCCATTGGCCATCTTGCAGGGTGAGTGTTCTCATGTTTTATAAGAACCAGCTGTCCCTCCTTTAGATTGGCTTTTCTTGGCGCCATTTGGTTCGCTGTTGCAATGACACCAGATACTCCTCTTTCCATTTCTTCCAAAAATCACCTCAGATGCCTTGAATAAGCTTCCATCTATCCAAAGAGCTGATTGTCTTACTTTCGTCAAAATGTTCAGGAGCTCCAATTAGAGGTCTTCCCACCAGAAAATGACCCGGCGTTAATATGTCCTCACCATCGTTTTCGCTCCTTACAGTGACTAATGGGCGCGAGTTTAGCACAGCTTCGATTTGACATAGCAGCGATGCAAATTCTTCATATGTAAAGCTGTTTTCACCAATAACTCGTTTAAGGTGATGCTTCACTGATTTTACACCGGCTTACCATAAACCTCCCATGTGGGGGCTTCCCGGGGGAATAAAGTGCCACTTGATGCCTTCTGGCAGCTACAAATTCTTTGTCCAACACTCTTGAAGCTCCTACGAAGTTTGTTCCATTATCTGAGTATATGTTCTCACTCTTGCCTCGTCTTGCAAAGAACCGTCGAAGAGCCTCCAGGAATTTGTCTGATGAAAGGTCGCTAACAGCTTCCAGATGTATCGCTTTTGTTGCCATACAAACAAATACACAAATGTATCCTTTATAAGTTTTTTGACCTCTTCCCTTGGAGCAGCGAATCTGGAACGGTCCGGCGTAGTCGATTCCAGTATTTTGAAACGAGTAATCAGCCGTTACTCGATAAACTGGTAAATTTTCCATCTGTTGACTGGACATCTCTAGCTTGTATCCTATGCATACAATACATTCCCTTAAATATTTCTTTAAGGAATTTTGTATGCCAAATATCCAGAACTCCCTCTGAATATAAGTTCTCATAATGTTAATTCCGCCATGCAGAGTTTCTTTATGAGAATCCTTTACAATTAACCAAGTCAAATGTGACTTATCCAGTATAATTGGATGTTTTACATTATACGGTATCATTGCGTTTTGTAGTCGTCCACCAACTCGAAGTACGCCATCACTATCCAAAAAAGGATTTAGCGCCTGTAACTTACTCTTTGGGTCTAATGGTCTTTTGTTCTTGAGTAGTCTGACTTGGTGTCCAAAATCTAGCTGTTGTTGTGTCTTTACCACAGCAATCTTCGCTAGCTTTAATTCCTCCACCGTAAGATGTGACGGCCACAACAATTCCCGATTCTTTTTGAGTGGGCCAGTGTTGTGCATCTATAGATAGCCAATTCGGTCCTCTCCACCAAATTTCACAGATTTTAAGAGCTTGCGGTGATATCCTCTTGAAGCCACGTCTGCTGGATTTTCTTCCGACTTAAAGTAATTCCATTTGACATTGGGAATTAGTTTATAGATTTCTTCCACTCTAGTTCTGACGAACTTATCTTTGCTGCGCTTGTTCTGTATCCAAGCAATAGTAATTTGCGAATCACTCCATGCATGCGTTGTAATCTTGTTGCTCCATATAGTCTGCACTTTCGCTAATAACTTAGCTAGTAAATGCGCAGCACATAATTCCTACTTTTGTATACACAGCCGCTGCATATGCTTTCTCTGATGCATCGCAGAATCCATGTAGCTCCATAATACCTTTGGAGCATCCAGTCCAGCGTGAAATGCTAATTTCTTATAAATCTGATAGGCCTTTAGCATATTCCATCCACCAGTTTGCTAAGTTGGATTCCAATTTGATTTTGGATTTGGATTTTGATCGATTCATTCTCCTCAATGCAGATTTTCTCCGTAGCACCGTCCTCCTGAATGTCGGCTAAATTACGTTCGTCATTTGCAACCCATTTTTGCAGATGCATGCCGGCCTTCTCCATCACTTGTCTCAATTTCCTTTGAAGTTCATAGCACTCGTTGACTGTGTCTCCACCAGTTATGAGGTCATCCATATAAAAGTCGTCTCTTATTGTTTCTGCTAAGACGGTATCCTCTTTGCAAAAGCGATCTGCCAACTCTCGTAGACATCGGACTGCTAAGAAAGGTGCTGCCGAGGTGCCATAAGTTACGGTTGTTAACTTAAACTCACTGATCGGCAATTTTGGATCATCTCTCCATAGGATATATTGGTATTCTTGGTCTTTCTCAGCAACCTTTATTTGGCGATACATTTTTTCAATGTCAGCTACCATAACATATTGCCACTTGCGCCATTTAATTAGAATGGTTTGATCGTCAGGTGGACACAATTTTTTGATAATTGAGTAGTCTGGGAGATACCTTCGACCTCTATAGTACTCCTTCCTCTTGGAATCCTTAATATTTGTGCTGCCTCCTCTGAAATCAGCGTCTTCTCGGATCCACCGTCAAAAAACGCCCTCAACTCGTAACCTCCAGCTTTGTTTTTCACTAAAACAACAGCTGTAGCCAATAGTGTGTCTTGGCCTTGCTTGAGGCTATTGCTGTTGACATTGCGTTTTGTGAAGAAGGCTGTTGGGTCCTTTGGAGCATCGATTGCATGTAATTTCCTTTCTGCAGTCGATAGCATTATGCTTTCCAAAGCATCTAAAGCACATGTTGTTCTTTTGAACGAATTCTTTTCTTTTTTCGATTGATTGTGCTCTGAATTTGAGACACTTTATCATATCGTGGCCATCCTTAGAGCAAAAGGCACACGATCTAACTTGCACTTTTCTTGTAGCAAGCTGAGCGGTATTTTTGGTAATGGCATTTACTGAGTTGTATTGTTGCTAAATAAACTCCAGTACATCTTGTAAAGACTGTATAGCTCTTGCTTTTTTTACATGCTGTTCATACAGCTGCAAGGCTTCTGGCGAAAATTTCCGCAGCAGAATTTCTGCTTAAATTACGTCAGCAGAGCTTCCTATTTTTCCTTTTTGCTTTATGATGAATATGCTCTCGGTCGCAGTATCCAAATACTTCCCTAAATTTTTCTCATCATGGGGCAGCAAGCACTCCAGTTCCATTAATTTGTTGAAGTGTTTTTCTGCTTTTCTCATAGCGTTTGCAGATAAGCTCCCACGCTGCTGCATAGCTAGCTGCTGATCCCGTTATCAAATGGCTAACCACCATTTGAGCTTCTCCTTTTAAGCAGGCTCTTAAATATCCCAGCTTCCTTGTGTTGCTGAGATCTTTCCTGCTGTCTATTAGTTCAGAGAACAGCTCGTAAAATGTTGGCCATTTCTTCGCATTTCCATTGAACGTTGGAAGGTCCACTTTTGGGAGTTCTGGCACGACGCAGTTGGAACTTTTGAACTGTTCCAACTTCATTTGAAGTACCATCTCTAGTGCGGCAACTTCAGATTGCAGAATGTCTGCCTCATCTTGATCAAAGACAGTTCAGTCATACTTGTTTTCAAGCAGTTTCAGTGTGTCCGTCACGTTGGACCAATGACTTTTCAGCATTGCCACCTGCTTGACTAGTTCAATCTCACTTGAACTATCCAGGGTTTCGTAGATTAGGCTCATCTGTTGCCTCACCCTGTCCGCTTTTCTATCCACCAGTTGAACCAGATTATCAACTGGACTGGAGCTCCGAGCTGATGCGGTATCAGATAATTTTGATCCACTTGGTATATTTATTTCTTCAAGTGTTGCGACTCCTTGTAGACCTTGACAGCATCCATAGTTTTAATAAATATTTTATCATTAAAATATTGATGATCGCCAACTCCCAATTTTACCAGCGCATTGTTGTTAGTAGTAAATCGAACTACCAATGCTTCTATTGCTGGTATAGATGCCTTTTCCATGATTGCTTGTAGTATTTTGTTCTGCAGCTCTCCTTGGTCTTGCATCAATTTCACAGATCTTTCCGACAACATCTTGGGAAAACAATCACTGTGACTTTTTTGTGCTTTCTGCTTGTTTTCTTTGGCGTGATCCCTTGGAGGATTTTTTGATTGGTCGCCCAGTTGACCT
This sequence comes from Drosophila erecta, assembly GCF_003286155.1. Classification (NCBI taxonomy): domain Eukaryota; kingdom Metazoa; phylum Arthropoda; class Insecta; order Diptera; family Drosophilidae; genus Drosophila; species Drosophila erecta. The sequence continues at coordinate 220,912 of NW_020825249.1, read as the reverse complement.
AGCTGTGCCTCGACTCACAGCTGATTGATCAGCCAAGGAAAAGCAAGAACACAATGTTTCACCTTATAGTCCTAGTACTTTAAGGTGTGATCTTTTATTCTGTGTTTCTTACCACTGGTGGGGGAAACAACAGAATCACTCGAATAACCTTGCTCTTTTTATTTTGAAGCGCTGGTTTTTATCTTCTGTGTTTCTTACCACTGGTGGGGGAAAACAACAGAATTTCTCGAAGGACCAAAATGTTCACACTATAAACTAATGGGTACACTTAATGAGTTCAATTCGGGTGTTTGAATCTAACTGACTCGCTACTGCGAGTCATTCATTCTTACATAGGTTCTTATCATCTAATTATATAATGCAGCGCTTGTAAGACGCTGCAGTCTGCGTTGTTCAATGCAGCTGAGGTTTATCTTAAATCTATGTTTGTGGCCTATGACCGCGCTAGTCACCTCCCGCGTGATCATATCTCTTGACACTTCGGCAATAGACCACTGCAACCGTACTTATCTGTAGTTGCCACTTATGCTGTCCCGTGACATGTTTATTGCAGCCCTTAAATAGAACATATTTATAGTTTGTCTACTTATCATGTCTAAACACATGTTTAGACAGTGTTCTTTAACATTGGGGTCTGGCTTCGAATGTTCTTCGTTTTGTTTCGAATATTTTACAATAAATTTCTTAAAAATATTCTTGCTAGGTACAAAGTTAAGCTTATTATCATAATAACGAAAGTTGAAACGCATATAATTTAGTATATACTGTAGTGCTTTACATGAGCGTTTATTATTTCCTTTGTTTGTAAATTGGTTCTAATCTTGTAACATTATTAGTAATATAAATCGTTTGCGTAAAATGTGCTAGACTGGATTGTACAATTTTTAATCCTTGCAATGTTAGTTCCTGATATCACAATTTTGTTTTTAGTGCAATCTTAGTAATACTTTACAAGTGTATAGTTGGAATAATCAAACAGGAAGAAACTCAGTGTAATTACACTAAGACTCATAAACATTTTCAAATCAATTACATAGAACCGAATATACTAATTACATGGAATCTACAAGAAACAGCTATCACTCAAGCCAAGTTGATGTTTTTGCCTTAACATTTTCTCCGAGTTTACTTGTTTCAAGTAATCATATTTTAACAGTTTCGTATTAAAGATCCCCACCCTAGTTAACTGCATACCCAATTCGATATTCTCTATATGTTATTATTGTAAATTGAATATCAATATCGCCATCTGCTCGTTCTTTTCTTTCTCCACTCTGAATAATGTCTCTTCCGCCGTTGATTACTTCTATAACCATGTTTAAGTCGTGGTTTTTCACAGAATTTTCTGAATGGTTATTAATCTTTTCTTCCAACTGATCACTATCATCCTGGTCTAAGCTGCCAAATAATTAAAAGTCCTCTTACATTTCGTTTAATAATTGTTAATTCTCCATTGATTTCCCGTTTTAATATTTCAAGTAAATATGGAATTTGGGGCACATTCTACTATGCTCTCAAATGTAAGCATTGTCCTCGTTATATTTATGCTTAAATAATGATATTTGTAGGTTATCGGAATTTCTATGGTTCCTGTTTGGAATATAAGGTATCCATTCTGGCCACTGAGTGGGTTTACTTCTATATTACTGAATTGGAACATGGTAACAAGAGGTATCATACAGATAAGTGATATGGGAAGTTTGTGACATCGCTTAGCTCTCTTCGGGTGGTCTGAAATTATCGTATATACTCTTATTAATTTTCTTATTTATGTCTTAAATTTTGACTTATTGTGTACGATTTTCCTGCCGCGATTTGTCTCTTCAAAATATTTTTCATCCGATTGTTCAAAATGTCCTGTTTGCTTGAATGGGTTGCTTAACTTGCTTTTTACAAGTGGGGTTTGTCTAAATATCGTGTTAATTGCATATAAAAATACATCTGCCAGAGTTCTTTTGGTAGTGTTATGTTTAGTTTTCTGATTGTAGACATATAGGATTGTTTCATATCTTAATTTCTCGTTTACGGTCTTATGGAACCTCTCTAAATTCTGTGAAATTCGGTTTTTATTTGTAGTGACGGATTTATTAACCAATTCTGCAGAGCTATGCACATGAATGCTGAGTTTTTATCCGCTTTTATCTGCTGTGCTTTTCTCATGTCATTAACTATTTCCTCTAACCCAACTCTACTTTTCACCTCAATGAGTGATGCAAATTTCGAATATACGTCTATGCATAATAGAAATATTTGGTTTCCGGTGAGATACAAATCTATCACGTATTTTTCTCTTACATTGAATATTTCCGGAGTTGATTAAAATGCCAATTTCGTATTTCTATGTTCTGTTTTCGCTATATTACAGATTTCGAACTTGTTAATGATGATGTGGATTAATTTTTGGCTATCTGGGAAATATTATTCTTCTTTAAGTCAGTTACTGGTTTTTTCTATTAATTTCTATTTCTCTGGGTGAAAAACTTCTTTATACCTTTTTAATATATAGTCTTTAAATTTGGCGTATCTTAGCAATTTGGTGAAACTGCTAGGGCTTATGATTTCAGTGTATGCCCTCTGGAAAATCAGAAAGTCTTCGTTATTAGGGTAGTAAATTGCGCTGTTCTTAGGGCACAAATATTCCATAATGAATGTTCTTGGCGACTTCAACTATCATTTCTTTATAGATTATCTTGATATTCAACTTTTGAAAATAATAGCTTACAGGGTGCGTTATGAAAGTAATGCGCATGGTTTCATTGTCACGTAACTACCTGTCGTAGCACGCTCGGACCTGTCTGAAAATTTGGGGCGGAGTCTCTCCTTTCCAACGCGCTCGGTCTCAGTTCGCTCTGAGCAATAGAAGTGGTAGGACGTGTCGTAGAGCGAAGTCATTTTTTCTGTTGTGTCACGGTGCGATGGAGCGTTCGCTGGAACAGCGGTACGCCAGTTTTGTGTGCGACTTGGCAAAAATGCATCGGAAACTTATCAAATGCTTCGAGAGGCCTTTAAGGAGGAGTGCATTTCGAGATCTCAGTGTGGAAGGTGGCACAAGGCCAACAATTCTTCACAGCGCGAAACTCGAACGTTTTTCTGCTCCTCCGTCAACACCTTCGGCACAAGCTTCGCACAGACCTTTCGCATTTGCAAATCCTCCGTCACTATTCCATGTACCGCAAATGTTGACAAGTTTAGGATGTCAGCGATTGCCCGGATGCTTAACCGACGGTCTGAACTCAAAGTTTCTCGCACACGGCGAACGTTTTCATCAATTTGATGAAATTTGATGAGGTCGGTGACCTCCTCTCAACCCTCCTTGAAGGCTGCTTGGAGGCTGTTTTCGGACAAATTTTGAATTTTATAGTGTCTTCTATTTATTCTAGCTCTTCTTTATCTGCTTGATCTAAATCTTGAACTCGGTATAAAGTTTTATATTCTTCTGATTGTTTTATTAAGTTATCATATGTTTGTTCTATTTTTGTATTATTTACAGATAAGTAGAGATACTCGTAATTGATTGGTAAACTTATTGATCCAGTATTAAATATAAGGTAGCCATTTTTGGCTTGAATTGGGTTAACTTCAAGATTTTGTCCTTGGACATGTTGGATAAAACATAGTAGAAAAGATTAAAGGATCATCAAAAATGTGTAAATATGTTGGATTGCCTTGGTCGGTTTGGGTTGTGCTGGAACTATCTTCCCTTTTCATATTTTGACTTATAATGTTATTTTCCTGCCTCTGTTTTTCTCTTCGTAATGTTTTTCGTCAATCTGGGTAATTTCTCCTGTCTTTTTATATGGGTTTGTTGTCTTAGATTTTACTAATGGTGCTTGTCTATATCTGGTGTCTACTTCATAACTATGCATATTTTCATTTAATTTAATAATTTTATTAATTTTCTCTTGCTGGGTGTCATGTGCAGGTGTTCCTCCATGTATAAAAATATTTGCTGGTGTTTTACATGATTATGTTTAATATTATGGTTATAAACATAGAGTAGGGTTTCAAATTTGATATTTTACTCTCTGGGTCGGACTTAGTATTTATAATTCTTAACTTTTCGTTGACAGTTTTATGAAATCTCTCAATGTCAGAAATTCCATTTTTACTTGTTGTGACGTTAATGTTCACATTTTAGGACTAAGCCATAAATGTAATGCAGCACACATAAATGCTGAATCTTTATCGGCTTTTATTTCGGACGGTTTTCCCATTTCATTTAAAATTTTTATTTTTTTATGCTTTGAGCCAATCCCTAGAGCTGACTTCAATTAAAGCGGCATATTTGGAATAAACGTCAATACATGACACGAATGTTTTATTATCGATTAAATAAAAATCGATAACATATTTTTCATTGGGATTGAAAATATCCAAACTAATCATGCAGAGCGTCGTTTTGTAGGTTATGTCAAGACCTTTCAAATTATGTATAGTATTGCCAGATACGAGCTCTGTAGCGCTTTGTACATAGCCGCGAAATTCAAAAGACAAAAAGGCGGAGGGAGATATTTGCCAAACTAATATATCCATCCCTGATTTGTAGATCGGGAAATCTTGATTGAATGTTAGATATTGTCTTTATGAAGTCCAAGTATCCCGTGGATTTGAAATGCGGAGAATCTCCATTGTCCATTTTGACAAAATTCTTCGATGGCTGGGTTATTCTATCTGGATAAGGTGTCTGCAACGACGTTCTGAGAACCGCTACGATGTTTTATTGTGAACGTAAACGCTCCCAACTTCATTGACCATCGAGCTAACCTTCCTGATAAATCCTTCTGCCGCATCAGCCATTGAAGGGCTGCATGGTCTGTTATGACTAAGAAATATGCGCGGAATTTTTTAATTCCTTTTATAACGGCAAGATATTCTAATTCGGAAACTGAATAGTTACGTTGTGCTTTGGACAATTTTTCGGACATATACGAAATCGGAAGTTCTACTCCATCTCGTTCCTGAGCCAGTACGCAACCAACACCAAAAGAGCTGGCGTCACACAACAAAATGAATTGCTTAGAAAAATCTGGTGTTATGAGAATTGGTGAAGCAGTAAGACATGATTTCAAGTTTTCAAAAGCGGTTTGAGCCTCTTCGTTCCATTCAAGCGTATTCTTCTTTTTAAGAAGTTCCGTCAAAGGGAAACTAATAGTGGCAAGTTTTCTACAAACCGTCGGTATCATCCCGCTAATCCTAGAAATCTCCGCAACTGCTTAATCGAAGTTGGTTATTGAAATTCTGCTATCGCTTTAACCTTATCTTGATTGGTTCTAATTTGTCCATTCCCAATTATAAAACCGAGATATATGATCTCCTTCATACAAAATTTGGATTTGCTGACATTGATAGTGAGATTTGCTTTACGTAAGCATAAAGCTATCTTCTGTAGTAAAAGCATATGGGACTAATAAGTCGACAAGATAAACAAATACTCTATTCCTAAGATGAGCTGGAATGACTCGATCCATAAGACGACAAAGAGTTTGGGCCGCGTTACAGAGACCAAAGGGCATCATTTTATACTGATATAGCGGTCTATTCGGTATTGTAAACGCAGTGTATTGCTTAGAATTTTCGTCGAGCGGTATCTGCCAATATGCATGCTTCATGTCGATACCACTTATGAATTTAGCTGGTGGTAACCGGCTTAAGATGCCGTCTATATGAGGTAGAGGATATGCGTCCCGATGAGTAACCTTGTTTACCTCTCTAGAATCAAGACATAGACGGTTCTTGTCTCCTTTCTTTACTAATACGCAATTACTGCTCGAAGCGCTAGTTGACTCTTCGATAACATCTAAGGCTAGCATGTTATCCACTTCAGCGAACATCAGCTTTTCAATGGCAGGTGAAACTGGCCAATGCCGTTCCTTAACAGGACTCACATTTCCTACATCAATGCTATGTGTGGACAAGGTAGTACGACCTAAACCTTCGGAAGCAAAGCGGAAATAATAGCGGAATTATAGCGGAAATAAGTTTCTGTCGGTCACGACGAACCTTCTTCCAAAATTCTCTCAATCGGCTAGTAGATCGTCTGGGTTTTAAATGAGTCCCTATACTATCTACTTTACCAAATATTTCTCTACGCTTATTATTGTAATTTTGAATTCTTATATGTAAGGGTATAAAGGAAAAATGAATATCAGGCTGACCTAAAGGTTCTATCTCCTCAAATTCACGGGCTTTGACTTAGCAACTTCTGAATCTACGGATGTATCTTGTTGCTCAGAGAAACATCCTTTGGTTGGTTTCCCGGATTACAGTTTGGCTTGTACTTTTCTTTAAGTCCGCAACCGTAACAAAATATAATTCTTTTAGCCATACAATCATCAAATCTGTGGCCTTGTTTGTCACAATTCCAACAAGTGTTGGTATTTCGACGTTGAATTTGGTTTACCTCTTCACCTACTCTTACTAAACCTGTCTCCTCTTCTTCGTTGGTTAATTCTGCCACGCAGGACGTCCAACAACAGCACGAATTGATGAAAACGTTCGCCGTGTGCGAGAAACTTTAAGTTCAGACCGTCGGTTAAGCATCCGGGCAATCGCTGACATCCTAAACTTGTCAACATTTGCGGTACATGGAATAGTGACGGAGGTTTCATTAAATCTCTTTTACAAACTAACAAATTTTAACCTACGCATAATTATCCAAGTCATTCTCTAACTCTTCATTTTCGTTTATATTTAGTGAGTAAAATAAAGTATATAAAAGTAAAGTATAGAGCAAATAGTCATAAGTAATTGAATATAAATTAGCAAATATAGTTATATAATCTTTAGTCAAATGCAGATCTTATTTTATTTAGACGTTCGAGTGGCATTTTGTAGAATTTTAATATAGGTAATTCATAATAATGTTTTTTATCATTGTTGTTTTGTAGTACTCACGACCTTAAATATCCACTCCATGATGTGCGTAAAGTTGGGCCCAAGTTCACTTTGACATTGTCGAGCTGTAGGTCAAATTTTAAAGGTTCTAATTTAAATTCCTATTTAAATGCCAAAAGTTCCGTCAATCTGTGAGTATTTAATTCATTATTAATGGTAATACAAAAGAAAATCAAGAATCAAAACAAAACACGAAATGTAACTGCAGCACTGCAGCGATAAGACCTTAGGAGATCGCTGTCTGCTACACTGCGCTGCGATAAGACGGAATCACAAAGTTAGACCTCCGTTGGTCATAGGACATGATCTTCCTTGCGTAACGTTGATGATGTCCAAATATAACTAAATCTGATCCGGTCGTCTAAACTTCTGCACAGCTGAATAATCTGGATGAGCTCTAGCCTTCCAATATAATTGACCAGTTATCATTCGGCAGGTGGCCGGTTGCGTAACTTGATGGCTGAAGGTTATGTCGCCTCATGGCCTCTTCTTGGAGCGAACTGGGTTTAAACCATGAGCTGATGCAGGGGTCGACGAGACGGGGGGGTAGTCGGCTGTAGAGCAACCAAATGCTCTTATATAGGCCTGGCCTTCCTTACGCCTTGGGGTCGAATCTCTTTGCCACTTTCACACAAATCGCACACGGAAATCTATTGATATATCCCACTCTTGTTTTTATTAGATTGGATATATATAATTAAATTATATTTCCACGTGTATGTGAAGTTTAATTGGGCAGCGTCAAAAATTGTGAGCGTTCGCCACGAGGTTTAATTCGATAATGAATTAAGCTCTGGGAAGCTGCATGCCGGTGGTAGCTGCTGTAGCTTTTCTTTTCCTAACTGTGCAATCGTACGATCATATTCTGTCCTGATTGGTCTAAGACAATTCTCTCACTTTTTGGGTTACACAAAAGCTGCTATAATTTAGGGCGAGGGTGTCTTGAAGAGTTATTGCAGTGTAAAGTTAAGTTGGTCACTACACACTTTAGATCAAGAAGATAATGAAGAATTACAACAACAAATAGGTGACATCTCTAAAAATAATGCACAAGTAAGCGAACTCTACCCCGTAATAGAAGCCATTGATAAAGGAATCGAATTGACCAATCATCTAATTAGTAACTTTGAAGGAGAACAAATGTAAGCCTTAGTAATTTTCAACCTACAACAATTCACTGAATACATAGAAGACATAGAACTTGTTTTGCAACTGACACGCTTAGGTATCTTTAACCCAAAACTTTTAAAACACGATTCATTAACTCACGTCAATTCTGAAAAAATTCGTAATATCAAAATTTCTGCTTGGCTTAAATCTGATACGAACGAAATTCTAATAATATCCCACATTCCGAGAGAAATAATTAAAACACAATTTTTTGAAATAATACCATACCCAGACGAAAATAGTCACATACTAACTGAAACAATACATGACAAATATTTTTTACACAATAATCAAACTTACACATCAAATTCCCAAAGCTTGGTCATAAATAAATGTATAACAGGCATACTAAACCAACTCTCAACACAATGTAGATACAGTAAAACATATTCTTAGTTTGTAATAAAATATGTAGAACCTAATATAATTACAACTTGGAACCTTCCCAAGAATATTTTAAACCAAAATTGTATTAATAGAGAAATTATAATAGAAGGTAACAACATGATGAAAACATTTAATTATAAGATATATTAATTACCAACACAATGTTAGATTACACTCAAAGTATCTATGTAAACAATAATGTAACAAAACTTGAACCACTAGAATACAGTTATACAAAAGAAATAATCGAACAACACAATCAGATGATTAATGTCTTTTCAATAATAACACTTACAGCATTAATGATACTAGTTATAATTGTTGCATTGTACTTTACTTATAAATATAAAACTATACCCCAAAAATTAATTGTAAAATTAAAAAATCAAACCCCAGAAAACGAACCTGAAACAGAAAACGTTGTACCCCACGTAAATACCCCTGTATTGTACCCTAAAATAAGCGCCTGAGGACAGGCTTTTTTCTTAAGGATGGGGAAGTAACATATCAGCACATATCGTGTCAGCCCAAGTACCACAGAGGGTGAAGCCGAGGGAGAAGAGAGCCAGCCCTCCAAAGCGGCAGGCGAAGATAGCGGAGAAAGCAACGGCACAGCAAGCTGAAACTCAGAGTCGTGGCAAGCTATACGCATGGACGAAGGTGGAGGCGAGGAAGAAAGCACGCTTGACGCGGAGACCCGACGCGGTGATTGTGGAAGCAAAAGGCAAGACCTACAGCGAGGTCTTGGCTTTGGTTACGAGGCGAAGTGACGGTCAACTGCAGGAGCTTGTAAAGAGTGTCCACAAGGTCCGCTGTACAGCGAGCGGCAGCTTATTGCTCGACAGAAAAGCAACGCTGATGAAGAGCGATCTAGAAGCAGTGTTGGACGGAGTTGCGACTGTGCGAGCGCTGTCAAAGGACTCGAGGATGCAGTTCCTATCGGTTAGCGACTTGGACCCACTAGTCGCTGCAGAGGACCTTTCAAAGGCGTTGGCGGATCAGTTTAATATTGACCCAAGCTCAATAAAGCTGAGAAGCCTTCGACCCTCCTTCAGGGATACCCAAACGGCAACAATAGGCCTGCCGTGTAGGGAGGCGCAAGCGGTCCTGGCCAAGGGAAAGCTGAAGGTGGGATGGACAGTCTGCAGAGTCAAGGAGAGCGAGGCTAGACCTAGGTGCTTCAAGTGCCTGGAGTTCGGCCACATTGCGGTACGATGCAAGAGCCCTGCAAATCGGAGCGACTGCTGTCTCAAGTGCGGACAAACCGGGCACAAGATAGCCAGCTGCACACAAGAGGCCAAATGCTTCCTATGATAAGAAGAACCCCGGGGATGGACTACATACTCGACGAGACAAGGAGCGCCGCGATCCTGACCAACGGGGTAAGCCGACCAAGGAACCTGCGAATCGGCTCATTCTATGTCCGGGGGGTGGTTGGTGACCTGTGCCTGTACAGCTGTTACCTACCACCACGCCTAACCCTTCAGGAGTTTTCAGCAATCCTAGAGGATCTGGCTAACGACGCAAGAGGAGAGCGGAACGTGGTCATCGTGGGGGACTTTAACGCCTGGGCGGAAGAATGGGGCTCAGTCCACACGAACGCAAGAGGACGAACCCTCCAGGAAGCGTTCGCGTCGCTGGAATTTGCTCTCTTAAATAAGGGATCGGAGCACACCTTCAGCAGAGCTGGAGCCGGGTCGGTAGTGGACCTCACTTTTTGCAGTAGCTCGCTATTCCAGCGCGCACAATGGTCCCTCAGCGACGTATACACGGCCAGTGACCACAAAGCGATAATCTGTGACCTTACCAGCAGAAGACGCACCGCAGCCCCACCAACGCAAAGGCACATCAACCCAAGGACGCTCCAGCGGGACACGTTCTTGAGCGAACTTGGGAATCCTGTCATCGGCGGGAACGCAGTGGACAGCGTAGAGTGTCTCATTCGAGCAGTTGAGACGGCATGTAGAGCCAGCATGAAGGTGTCGAGGAGCCATCACCGTCATCGGGAGCCAGTCTATTGGTGGACAGAGGAGATCGCAGAGGCACGCAGAAATTGCCTACGGGCAAGACGGCGTCAGCAAAGGGAGCAGGGCCTCCCCAACAACGAGTTCCGGAGGCAAGAATACGCGGTAAACCGTCGGACCCTGAAGAGACTCATCAAGCAGTCAAAAAGGAGATGCTTCCTGGATCTATGCGATTCAGCCGAGCAGGACCCATGGGGATCAGCGTATAAAATAGTAATAAAAAAGCTAAGTCAAGCGAAACCCCTGAAAGCCGGAGACGCCGCCCACATGACGGCGATCGTGGAAAACCTGTTCCCAGTAGTGCCCTTGGCTCCGCAAGCTGCAGACGCGGCTCCTGCGGACGCATCGGCACTGATATTCACATCGGATGAAATTCGCAAGGTAGCCAGGGATATGCCTTCGGGAAAAGCACCAGGGCCAGATGGAATCCCGGACATCGCCATCAAGCTAGGAATGAACGAGCAGCCGGAAGCATTCGCAAAGGTTTTCAACCAGTGCCTCACGGAAGGCCTTTTCCCAAAGCGCTGGAAAAGACAGAAGCTGGTACTTCTTCCAAAACCAAACAAGCCTCCCGAGAGTCCATCGTCATACAGGCCGATATGCCTGATTGACCACTTGGGCAAAGCTTTCGAGCGATGCCTTAGCAGTAGACTGCAGGTAGCCATCTCCGCTGCAGGGGACCTTTCGCCAATGCAGTTTGGCTTCAGGAAGGCGAGATCTACCGTGGACGCGATCGCTACAGTGAAGGAGATCGCCTCGAAGGCAGTGCAAGGGACTAGGTGGCAAGGAGGCACCAAGGAGTACTGTCTAGTGGTGACACTAGACATCCGTAATGCATTCAATTCGGCAAGATGGGACGTCACCATAGGAGCCTTACGGAACCTAGGCGTACCGGATGCATTAGTGGGCATTCTTAAGTCATACTTCAGCGACCGAGTACTAGTCTAGGACACAGAAGGGGGCACACTGGAGCACAGGGTAACCTGCGGAGTCCCACAAGGCTCAGTACTTGGGCCACTGCTGTGGAATGCAATGTACGATGGGGTGCTGAGATTACCACTACCAGGAAGAACCAAGGTGATCGGCTTCGCCGACGATATTGCCATAGTAGTTGTGGCAAAAACAGTTCGGGAAGCCGAGGGCCTTGGTAATGCATCTATCTGCACCATAGTGGAGTGGCTCACATCGGTCGGGCTAGATATCGCAGACCACAAAACGGAGGCCGTGCTGATATCCAGCCGTAAGCAGGTCGAGACAGCCACCATCCAAGTCGGTGGCGCCACCATCACGTCGGTAAGGGCAATCAGGTACCTTGGAATTATGCTAGACACCAGGTTGTCGTTTAAAGAACACCTGGCGGAGACAAATCGGAAGGCGGCGAGCGTCGCTAGGGCCCTAGCACGAATAGTGCTCAACTGCAGGGGCCCTAGGCAGGGACGCAGGCTTCTGCTACAGTCTGTCTGTAGGGCGACAGCACTTTACGCAGCCCCCATATGGGCCGAAGCTACCAACAGGCAGTCTTACATCAGGGGTCTGGAATCGACGCACAGACTGTGTGCCCTAAGAGTGTGCTCCGGTTTCCGGACAATATCGGATGACGCAGCCCAGGTCATAGCTGGGGCCATCCCAATAGACTTGTTGGCGGTAGAGGCAAAGGAGATCTTCGACGCGATTAAGCAGATCGGAGAAGAGTGCAGCACTGCTCAGAGGCGAGCCATAAAAGCCAACGCCAGAGCTCATAGCTTGGAAAGGTGGCAGAGTCGGTGGCAGCAGTCGACGAAGGGGCGATGGACCCACAGGATTATCCCGGATGTGACCAGATGGACCCTAAGACGTCATGGCGAGGTTAACCGAGGTAAGACCGGGAAGTCTTAATGGGGAATATAATGGAGACGTCGACCCTAGGGGAGCGCATGATTTCGGACCAGTGCTTCTGGGACCAGTTCAGCAATTTCGCTGCGGACTCGATGAAGCGGTTGCGTGCAGCTGAGAGAGAAAGAGCCAGAATACGTCCACCGGAGTAACACAGAGCGCACCCTGGCCCTGCGAAGCATAGCCTAGCGGTATTACCGCAGGGACTCCAGGATCTATCTTGTTCCTTTTACTCCAAACAACCCGAACCCCGAAATATCTAAGTCTAAGCACAAAATGTAATCAAAGAACTAGAGCCCACATCGTCATATTCCAAAGCCTCCCTTTCTCACAGATCGCAAATCATAAACATAGAAATTATGTTAATCCTATTATCCAGTGTTCCTCCTTTACGGATGGTCTCGGTACATAAGTTCACTAAGATGATCCCCTGGTCCCGTGTTCGGATCCACGAAGATGGCTTGTCCCCTGGTCGTGGTGTTACCCAGGCGGAATGTCTTCTTACGTAGATTACGGTGGAGGGCGTGACTTTGGCCCCTTTGCTGGACACTGGCCTTCGGGCTCAGCGTGGATAAATTAAATCAAATGAAATATATTTTACGGCAAGTCGCCGGAGTAGCTGAGTCTTTATTTCTAACGTGCTCGCTGAGAACTAAATACAAAGAATAAGGAAAAATATGAATTTACCCTAGCTCCAATGCATCACGCCATAAGCTTATGGTCGGCAAGCCGACTCAGCATTTACGCAGTTCGGTACCCCGGATACTGGGTGTCCGATTGCCGCTGCTGACCGTTCATAGCGCGGGGCGCTGAACTCAGTTGGGACGCATCAGCATTGTTTATCCGATGCTAGTTAGTTGCTAGGGTGTTTATAAATGTAAATTATTTAGCTGCTGACATAAATATTTGGTTGCTCTATCAGTTGTTAACTACTCCCCCCCTCAAATTATGACCGACCGCGGTTATATGAAGCTTAGCGATGGTTTGTTGTATTTCGACGGAGGCTCGCATTTTCCTTAATGCCAAAAAAAGGATGAGTGAACCAATCAGACCAACGTTCAGGATTACACCAGCCACGAACCAAAGTTTAGGGGAGCCCTCGGCGTCAACCTCGTCCTTGAACCCTTGGATAAAGCGCAGATTGTCGTTGTTCATGCGGGGTAGCAAGGGCATGCTCTTACCGGGTCGTGGCCGACGATGTTAAGAAGTGGTGATCTCGCTACGCTAGGCTGCTTGTCTATTGTTTTTCGGAGATTTACGAACTCCGTTCCACACCTCTGGGCCGCCGTCTGTGCTGATGGGGGCTGTTGCCTCGTTAATGATAACGATGCCGTCATCTATAGGCATTACTGCCCTCAGGTGGCTGGGTTGAGTGTGGAACTGGGCTGTGTTTCCCGCATGGAGTGAGCGAGCGCAAGTTTCGCGTCGGTGTTGTGCGTGGTCTCCATGCACTCGGTGACCGAAAAGGTGTCCTCTTCACATTCTGCCAGGGTGTCTTCGTCGAGTCGTAGGATTACTTGATGATGATACTGGGTATACGAGGACTTTCTTACATCTGACCCTGACTCTAGGATAGGCAATTAGTATATGGATAATATTATCGGACTGAAGGACCCTAATTTTAGAGGCTTCTAGTAAACTAACTATTGGGGTGTCTTGGGGCTTCTGTCATTTTGACTTTTAGGAAGTCCGAGGCGTCCGGGGTTCCTGCGACTACCTTTAGAGCTGTACCCAAGAAGTCTAAACTTCTCGCAATACGGTGGTGTATTTTTAGAACGGACAACAAATTTCTGAGATGATCTATATCAACATCTAACAATTTGCGCATATGCGACTGTGGGAAGGATTCGGACAATTTCTCTGTCTCATCTACCATGCTAATAAACTCGGATATGTTACTCGAGTGCTTTAAGCAGTCACGTTGCTCAAACACCAGTACATTACCATCTATGACGGAAATGTATTTGGCGTGCGAGAAGTCGGTAATCCGTGCATTTGTTACTGCCAAGGTGATAAGCGTTATGGGGGCGAACCTGCAATCCAAACGTAGAATGAGACCACGGCTTACTATCTAGAAATATGGTATAAGCAAAATAAAAGTGGGAATATTTATTTGAGGTTGTCCTTATGGACCACCCTCCCCTCAATGAGAACAGACGTTCCCAGGTCTGCCTGCACTGTTTGTTCTGTGCATAATGGGGTAAGCTTGTTTCCAAGCCTTTTATTGTTCTTGACAAAAACCTCATTTCCTACCTCAATCTGCATCTTTCGATGTTGTTTTTCTGGGCCTTTATCAGCTTGTCTTTAATGCCTAGGCAGCGATCAGCGGAACCCGAGTGGAGAAACTCGACCGGTTTCTCCTGAGTGACAGAATGTAGAGTCTTATTATATTCTATCGTTGCCCTCAAGATTAATTCTGACGTATCGCTGATTTTCTTGTCTAGTTTAAGACACCTGGCGATTTCTGACAAGGTGCTGTGGAATCGTTCCACCTGACCGTTTGATGAGCTATGCAGCGGGGCCGCGTTGACAATGTCAATGTGGTAGCTGTTCTTAAGTAACGAGGTAATAGTCTCTGAATTGAAGGCGGCTTCGTTGTCGCAATATATTGTCTTGAATTTAGGGAACAAATTTACGAGTTGACGCAGGGGCCCCGTGACGTCCACTATTGTTCTGGACAACACTGGTTGCACTATTGCAAACTTTGAGAACTTGTCAACGCACGTTAAGAATTGCTTCTTACCGGTTGAGAAGATATCAATGTGCAACATTTCGCCGGTATAGGTAAGAATAGGTGTTTCCCCGAGCTCTTGTTTTTTAGGGTGCCTGTCATATTTGGCCTTGGTGCATATTTTGCAATTTGCAACCACTTCTTTTGCTAGGCTGCTCATTTTGGGGAAATAGTAATCGCGGAGAATTTTCTTGGTATTCTCCTGAGCTGCCCTGTGTGCACGATTGTGTTCTGTCGTGACAATTTCCAGTTGCTCATTTCGATTGGTAACATCTATTACAATATTTTTACAGTATCGGAACTGCGTAGCCGGGAAATGGGCAATTAAGTCGTGTTGAAAGCTTTCAGGGTGGGTAGGTCGCAGTGTATCGCATTCACGACATCGGGGTTCAGGACCTCCTTTAGCATTTCCTAAATGGTGCTTTTGTCGGCGAAATTGATTAAGTGCCGAGTTTTACTACGAAACAACACCAAGCTTCGATTTAGTCGGAAGCGTACTTCTTCTACAACAATTTGATTTCTGAAGCAGTTCACTGGTTGGTCTGTCGCTTCGACCGTGTAGGTCAGTGACACTTCGCTGTGAATAGTCGCAGCGTCTGAAGGAGGCTCCCTTTGTAAGGCATTAGCGTTCTGCCTGGAAAGAGCGTCCGCCACATGGTTGTCTTTTCCCGGTTGGTAGTGGATTTTTGCGTTACGATCATTAATATACGCTTTCCATCTTTTTATTTTCGGATTTGGATTCCGATCGTATACCGCGAATGTCAACGGTTGATGGTCCGTATAAATGTTAATATTGCGAGTGACATACAGGTAGTGTTGTAACTTGCCTAAGGCCCACACTATGGCCAACAATTCTTTCTTTAAGGGTCCTAGAGATCATAGTGATGGGTCTTTTATCTTGCGATAGGACTGCACCGATACCGTTTGCGGAAGCATCCGTCGCTAGATCGAATGGCTTCCTGAAATCAGGGTATCTGAGAATTACATCCTCAGAAGCCAAGACATTTCTCAGCCTCTCGAAGGCATCTCTCTGCAAATCACCGTCCTCGATAGGAGTCTTCCTGGACATGTGCTTGCTGATGGAGCCATTTTCTCCTTTCATTAAGCTTGTCAACGGCGATCGCCGCAAAGTCTTTAACGAAGCAACGGTAATAACTTGCTAGACCCAAGAATGACCTTAGCTTATACAAATTTGTAGGCTCTGGGTATTCCTTTATGGCCTTTACCTTTTCTGGGTTGGTTTTTGCACCTCCATTGGTGACAATAAATCCAAGATACTCAACGCTTTGCTTAAAAAAGTGTGTCTCCTCGTTGGATACCTTCATGTTGGCATCAAATAGGCTTTTTAAGACCCAATCTATGTGCTTAACATGGTCGTTTTCATTTTCAGAAAAAATAATGACATAATCTACGTTAACATAGCATGATTTGCCAATCTGTTCCCGTAAGACGTCGTCAATCTCTCTTTGGAAGATGCTTCCCGCATTCTTCAACCCGAACGGTAATCGACAAAATTCATACTTTCCGCCGTTCACCGAAAAGGAAGACTTTTCACGGTCATGTTCGGCCAAGTAATATATATCTGGTGGTAGCCGGACTTCAAATCTAACGTTGTGAAGTACTTGGCTTTTCCTAAGTTTGCCAGTATCATGGGGATGTTTGGCATTGGGTACTTATCAGCGATGGTTTTTTCGTTAAGTTTCCTAAAGTCTATAACCAAACGCTTATTTTTGTTCCCCAGTTCATCATGGCCTTTTTTGTCAACAACCCATGTTCGATTATTGTACGGTTACCTTGAGGTTCTAATAATGCCTTTCTGCAGTAAGTCTGCGATCTCTCGCTTAACAAACTCAGATACACCCATGGGGTGCGGGTATAATTTGGAACATACCGGCTTATCGTCGCTTGTGCGAATTGTGGCAACAACAGAAGTATTAAACGGCAGTGCCTTGTTAGAAGCTGAAAATGCCTTAGATCTGTTTGCGATCATGGTTCTGAATTCAGTTTTCACAGATTCTGTTACCGTAATGTCATTCCCGTTAGTGAAGTTTACATCGTCGCAAGTATGATACTGTAGCTCTTCAACAACAGAACCATAATTGATTGTGCCTTTCTCTGTGTCTAGCTTTGCTCCAACTTGAGCTAGAAAATCAAAACCAATAATGCCATCAAAAAGTGTTAAGGTGTCCAAAAGGAAAAAATCCGCTGTTTTCCCGAAAACGTTCATTAAACATTTCTGTTTAACTCTGTTAGAACCGTGGATGGAACTAACCGTGAAAGGGGATTTGACCGGCACCACATTTTTTAACTCCTTTACGGTCTTGATGTAGTTTTTCGGCGCCCCTGTGTCTATTAAAATTTTTAATTTCCTCCCATGTAACTGGCGTTTAATGAACGGCAGTCGGGAGCGTTCCCTAAAAAATTTACTTGGTCACAACCGTCGGAATCGTCATCTACTTCGGCGACAGCCGCTGCTGCCGCTCTATCATATTCACTGCCACTTGCGTCGTCGACGTGTTGCATGGTATTCTGCACTCTTTGACGTAGAGGACCTTGTACTCCCTTCGCTAGGGATGCGCACTCTTGCTATGCTCGGGTCTAGCTCGCCGTAGGTCGGGGTTATTTTAGCTTAGGATAGTACGAAACGCTACTACATTTTAATAAGTGCGTCTTACTCATAAACAATATTCAAAAGTGGACTACCGATTAATCAAAGAAATGGCTTTATATTGATACTAATGATACACGCCGACACGTGTGAAGATAAGCTACAGATTCTGATAAGTATTGGGAATTTTGGATGTTAATGATTCCCTAAGTCTTTACCCTCCCTACCATGACAATGCTACTTAAAATATTTACATTGTCCCTTGGCCAAGTTCAAAATAACTCTACCACATATTTAAGAAAGTGTTCAACATAAGTACTCGACAAACCATTAAATCTATTTATTCACAATACATTCTTTTTCAATATGTCTTCATTCATAATTCCATTTATATAAATTCAGTTTAGTAAACGTTTCCATTAAATCTCTTTTTACAAACTAACAATTTTTAATCAACGCATAATTATCCTCGTCATTCTTTAACTCTTCATTTTCGTTTATATTTAGTGAGTAAAATAAAGTATATAAAAGTAAAGTATAAACAAATAGTCATAAGTAATTGAATATAAAATTAGCAAATATAGTTATATAATCTTTAGTCAAATGCAGATCTTATTTTATTTAGACGTTCGAGTGGCATTTTGTTAGAATTTTAATATAGGTAATTCATAATAATGGTTATAATCATTGTTGGTTTGTAGTACTCACGACCTTAAATATCCACTCCATGATGTGCGTAAAGTTGGGCCCAAGTTCACGTTGACATTGTCGAGCTGTAGGTCAAACTTTAAAGGTTCTAAGTTAAATTCCTATTCAGATACCAAAAGTTCCGTCAATCTGCGAGTATTTAATTCATTTATCATCAAGAATCATTCATCAAGAATCAAAACAAAACACGAAATATAACTGCTGCACTGCAGCGATAAGACCTTAGGAGACTGCTGGCTGCTACACTGCGCTGCGATAAGACGGAATCACAAAGTTAGACCTCCGTTGATCATAGGAGATGATCTTCACTGCGTGACGTGGATGATGTCCAAATATAATTAAATCTGATCCGGTCGTCTAAACTTCTGCATAGCTGAATAATCTGGATGAGCTCTAGCCTTCCAATATATTTGGCCAGTTATCATTCGGCAGGTGGCCGGTTGCGTAACTTGTTGCTGAAGGTTATGTCGCCTCGTGGCCTCTTCTTGGAGCGAACGGGGTTTAAACCATGAGCTGATGCGGGGGGTCGACGAGACGGGTGGGGTAGTCGGCTGTAGAGCAACCAAATGCTCTTATATAGGCCTGGCCTTCCTTACGCCTTGGGGTCGAATCTCGTTGGACATTGTTATTGTTATGGGCCGCATTACTTTGTGGGAACTTATTTTGCTTTTTATAATAATGGGGGTTTCTTCCTTACCCATCCTCTGTCCTGCTATTTCTTCCTTGACCTTCGTGCGAACGGTTCTGGTTTTTACACTGCCCATAAGTGTATGTCTTTTCTTCCACAGCCCCAGTATCCAGTTGAGCAATAATAGCATCGAAATGTAGTACCGTGTTATGGGACACCAGTAGCGCTCTCGCTACCCCCCTGATTTTGTTTCTTATGATTGTGACAGCCTGGTAATGTGTCTCGCACTCATTGTACGACCTGAAAATTTCATAGGCGTCCACGGCTGATTGCCGCCACTCCACATAATCGTCTTGGTCCCCATCAAACTCGGGGATGGACTTTACTATGTCGAGTTTTAAGTCACATTTAACGTCTGGCTTAAAGCCAATTCTCTTATACGCTTCTACCTGCGGCGTTTCCACGCGTAGGTTCTGAATTTGTTCTCTAACCTGATCTAGTTGGGTCTGAAATGACTCCATCAGCCTAGTCTCCTGCTGAGCTAGGGCCTGGTTAACGGCTCCTTGTATGATCGCCTGCAACTGCGCAGCGTCCATGTCTGTATTATTTTTAGTTGTCGAGCGAAAACCTTGCTGTTCAAAATCCCACCCGTCGTCACTATCGTATTCTACCTTCACTTCTCTGTATTCGCCTGCCCAACTCATTTGGTTGGCACTTCGCACATGTATTTTCTCTGAGCACAGTTTTGGTTTCCTAGAGGCGGCGCTATCTACGTTCGCGAAGAATAGAAATAATAATTTTATTTATTATGTAGAATTACTTTCAATAAAGTAAGGTATAGTAATGTAAAATATTTCACTGTACCTTGGGGTATGCAACGGGAAATTTATTATGTAGAATTACTTTCAGTAAAGTAAAGCAAGGTAAAGTAAAATGTCTCACTGTAACTTTGGGTGTGCAACGGGAAATGATATTCCGATAAAAGTATGCAACGGAGTTGTTCTCTTTTATTTATTTAAAATTCAATTATTAAAGGCTGCCGACTTGAATATTCACTAGTCAAACTTACATGGTTTGAGATACTCTGGGTTCCTAATAATAGTTGGGCGCCAATTATGTTATCCAGTGTTCCTCCTTTGCGGATGGTCCCGGTAGATAGGTTCACTAAGATGATCCCCTGGTCCTGGTGTTACCCAGGCGGAATGTCTTCTTACGTAGATTACGGTGGAGGGCGTGACTTTGCCCCCTTTGCTGGACACTGTCCTTCGGGCTCAGCGTGGATAAATTAAATCAAATTAAATATATTTTACGGCAAGTCGCCGGAGTAGCTGAGTATTTCTAAAGTGCTCGCTTAGAACTAAATACAAAGAATAAGGAAAAATATGAATTTACCCGAGCTCCGATGCTTCACGGCATAAGCTTGTGGTCAGCAAGCGGACTCAGCAGTTATGCAGCACAGTTCGGTACCCCGGATACTGGGTGTCCGATTGCCGCTGCTGACCGTTCATAGCGCGGGGCGCTGAACTCAGTTGGGGCGCATCAGCATTGGTTATCCGAAGCTACTTAGTTGCTATATATATTTGCTATAAATATATTTTACGGCAAGCCGCCGGAGTAGCTGAGTATTTCTAAAGTGCTCGCTTAGAACTAAATACAAAGAATAAGGAAAAATATGAATTTACCCGAGCTCCAATGCATCACGGCATAAGCTTATGGTCGGCAAGCGGACTCAGCATTTATGCAGCACAGTTCGGTACCCCGGATACTGGGTGTCCGATTGCCGCTGCTGACCGTTCATAGCGCGGGGCGCTGAACTCAGTTGGGCGCATCAGCATTGGTTATCCGAAGCTACTTAGTTGCTAGGGTGTTTATAAATGTAAATTATGTTGCTGGCATAAATATTTGGTAGCTCTATCAGTTGTTAACTTAGACACTTGTCGCCTTATCATAAACATAGACCCTTGTCGCCTTTATAAACATAGACTCTCGTCGCCTAACCATTTGCATTCGACCACTTGGCGAGCCAGCTGAAACAATAAACTTTCCCGATCGGCGCCTACGCCCACGCACTTGTCTCAGGATTCTCCAATTACACCTATTCCTCAGAAGACTCTCTTCTAGCATGAAAATAGAGGTTTACGACCCAACTCTCTTAAACTTCGCTCTTTGGCTTCCCCAAATTGCCTATAAAACAGCAAGCAAGCCTCCATGCAATAGTTCAGTACTGAGTACGTCATCAACCGCGATAACTCCGCTAATGCCTTAGTGATAATCAAAAGGCTCTAGTTCTTTCCTTAAATGGAATAAATAAAAGATTTAATAAAACATAAAACTCAATCTTGTGTTTTTTTTATTTAACCCGCGGTCTGAATTCGTAAATATATACATATAAATAGTGACATATTCTCGAGTCTCTTAGACTTAAGCATGTGCCTACTGAGCATATACACAGTAAAACTAATACACACCACACTACCCATTATGTACCCAATGGGTACACCACAGATACCAGATGTACCAGATAAGAATCAGACTGTCATATGAATACAGGATGTAACTGAGACAAATCACCCACTGGTATACTAAACATTCCTTGCCTAAACCTCACATAATTGTCACGTTCCCACGTTCAAGGTTCGGACTCGCAAAGTAGAAAACAAAATTTTTAAATTTCAAATAAACAAAATCAGAGCACTTGTATCCGAGAGCAAATGCACTTGAATCCAAGAGAAATCCAACTTCAAAGCTGTCTCTCTAAATCCTAAAAACCAAAGTCCATATTTGAAAAGCTCGATACCCAGTTCAGTTTAAGCCCTAAATTAAGAAGGTCGGTGTTTTTCAAAATAAAGAGTTGTAATTATTCAGTTTATAATAATTATATTTTTTTGACTTATGAATATTACCAACATATAATTGACGCAGTGGGTAGGATATGCTATACAACTTGCTAACCTACCAGCGAATTAAAACAGTGATTTCTAAATTAAAAGGGATCCGTAAAAGAATCTATGTGCTTGTAGATTTCTATAACAAAAAATCCCGTGTGGTCAGATAAGCACTGCAAATTAACTAAGAAAAATCCAGTGCGGTCCGAAACAAAATTTTATTAAAAGTTTTAATTCCGTTGGTTTAAATAAACCAAAACAAATAACATTTTATATCTCTGTTTATCAAGAAATTTAGAAATACTACAATATGACAGTTTCACAACTTTCTGAGATCCAACTGAATCAATAACTGGGTCAGATTAAAGAATTGCGTTACTACAATGGCACACCTGGCAAGTTGACGGGATTCGTCAACCAGGTCGAACAACTGCTCAATCTACCCACCCCAATCTACCTACCCACCCAAGATGCCAGGCAGGAACATGTAATATATGGAGCGGTGAAACGACTGACTCAGCGCTAGAAGTTGTAATACAAGCTAGAGCAACGACATGGATGGAATTTAAAACAACTATAGCAATATCATTCAAAGAACATGGACCATATGTGAACTTAGTGAAACAACATACCCCGGTAGCATTAGTAAATTTATAGAAACCCTATTGATACGTTAAACTACTTTGAAATGGTAAAAAGAACGATTAAAACTACAATAGATCAAAAATTGCCAGATAGAATGTACATGTCACAAGCGCGTAAGGATATTGATATCATTACCAAATTAGGAAAAGCCACAATGGAGTTAGGTCTATGTGATCCAGAAAATCAATACTTTAATAAATTAGAAAGGCATAAGCAAAAGAACAAGGGAAATATTATATGAATCAAACCAATAATCAAAGATACTGGAACAGCAGACATAATAAATCAATTTATGACTAATCAAAATCAGTACTCGTCCTATACCTGGTAATCAGAGGGGAAATTATTACACTTTTAGAAGGGATTTAACACAAGGCAGACAAAACTATCGTCTCAATATTCAACTTCAAATAATGTGAGCATTAATGGGCCGGTAAAAAACAACGAGAAACTCAAAGTGGGCAAAGCAGGATGGACGTAAATTTTCATTAGATTGCCTCCGACACTAAAGAAACGCGGGAAACGAACCAGTCCCCATGTTCTAATAAGCTATCATAATAATTTCTATAAAGGAATAATCGACAAAGGTTCTTCGATCAACATCATACCAGAAAAGTTTGCAGGCTTAGAGGAGGAAGATTTGATAGTATACACCATGAAGGTGTCTACAGCCACAAAACTAAACATAACACAATTCCAAAAGATCTCCGGACATATCAGAACATCTTTTTGTATGCAGGAAGCCCAGACTTTAATGTCCAGCAAAATAAAATCAACAAAGTCAACAGACTTAATGAGAAGAGACATGATTTATAGACATGAGATATAGACAAACCCGACTTGTAAAAAGCAAGGTAACCAACCCATTCAAGAAAACAGGACAAATTGAAAAATTGGATGAAAAACATTTTGAAGAAACAAATCGCCACCGAATCGTGATAATTCCAGACCACCAGAAGAGAGTAAAGCGATGCCACATTCTTTCCATATTACTTATCTGTATCATTAAAATAGAAGTAAACCCACTAAGTGCCCAGAATGGATACCTTATATTCCAAACAGGAACCATAGAAATTCCGATAACCTACAAATATCATTATTTAAGCATAAATGTAACGAGGACAATGCTTACATTTGAAAACCTAGTAGAAGAGGCAATAATTTTCCCAAATGTGCCCAAAAACAATATTTAGTTGAGAAACTAAAACGGGAAATCAATGGACTGATAGTTATTAAACGAAGTAAAAGAAGCCTTTTAAATGTTCTAACTGTTTTATATTTTCAATAATCAAGTATACAATAAGGAGCGGACAATTAACCACACAATACAAAGCACATTAAGTACTTAATTTTAAGAACAAAAAAACATATACATAATTATTCTTAGATTAAACAAACATATAGTAATTAACGTGTCGTAAACAAATTAGAAAGGCATAAGCAAAAGAACAAGGCTTCTTATATGAATCAAAACAATAATTAAAGATACTTTAACAGCAGACATAATAAATCAATTTATGACTAATCAAAATCAGTACTCGTCCTATACCTGCTAATCAGAAGGGAAATTATTACACTTTTAGAAGGGATTTAACACAAGGCAGACAAAACTATCGTCTCAATATTCAACTTCAAATAATGTGAGCATTAATGGGCCGGAAAAAAACAACGAGAAAGTCATAGTGGGCAAAGCAGGATGGACGTAAATTTTCATTAGATTGCCTCCGACACTAAAGATACAAGGGAAACGAACCAGTCCCCATGTTCTAATAAGCTATCATAATAATTACTTTTTTTTTTTTTTTTTTTTTTTTTTTTTTTTTTTTTTTTTTTTTTTTTTTTTTTTTTTTTTTTTTAAATGTTTATTATTATAAAGCGACGAATCCGTACATGCAGTACTAGTACCATAACATTGCAATTAAACATATAAATAATATAACCAAACTTCTCACTTATCGTGGGAAGACTAACAACAGAGTCTCAAACGTCGAGGGGGTCTTTAAAGCTGTCCAATTGTTTTGGCAAAGCCCTTTCTTTTAAGCCTTCTTAGAGGCCTGGCAGGGAGTAGGCGTCTTGCTAGCATGCTGTGGTGTCTTTTAAGCCTATCACTGTATCTGCTTGTGTGCCTTGAGATCTGTTCTTCCACTGTATGCAGATTAAGGTCCCGATGAAGGGTTGAGCTACGTACATAGTATGGGCAGTTGGTGATGGCACGCATTGCACGATTTTGCAAGACCTCAATGCGTTTATAGTTCGATTTTGCAGCAATACCCCAGATCTGCACTCCATATAGCCAGATCGGGGCTATACAGTGGGCGTATACTGCCCTTTTGGCTCTAAGTGTCATGGTGCTTCTTCTGTTGATCAACCATCGCAGTTGTTGCATTCTCTGACCGCATCTCCGTGCCGCAGCTTTTAAGTGTGGGCCAAAGGTCAACCGTTTGTCAAGGGTGATCCCAAGGTATTTAGCCTGCAGAGGTTGTTCTAGGGTTACGCCATCAAATTGTATGGGTGGTGTGCGCCTAATGAGAGTCTTCAAGGTGAAACAAGGATTGATGGTCTTATGTGGATTTACCTTTAAGTTCCATCTTTTGCACCATGCAGCCAAAGTATTGAGATACTCTTGGAGGCCACGTGCTGCCTCAGTGCAAGAACTGGAGCTGTATAACAGTGCGATATCGTCAGCGTAAGTGGCGAGTAGGGCCTTCCTGGGAGCTTCCATATGGTGCATATTTGGGCAAGGCAAATCCGCGGTAAATATTGAGTAGAGCAGCGGGCCGAGGACGCTGCCCTGCGGAACTCCAGCTCTCATGTAGCAAGGGGTTGAGTAGGTGCTTCTGACCCTGACCATGAACTTCCTATCTTCCAGGTAAGATTTCAGGACTCCATAGTATGGTGCTGGAAGCAGCTTTTTTATTTTGCAGAGTAGGCCGATATGCCAGACTCTGTCAAATGCTTGCTGCATGTCAATAAATACAGCATTGCAGTATTCCAAGTCGTCAAACGCCTGAATAATGTGCTTAACCAGTCTGTGAACCTGCTCCACAGTGCTGTGTCCCTGTCGAAATCCAAACTGGTGATCTGGGAGGATACGGCGCTCCTTAATAAAGTCACCTAGTCTGTTGGCAATCAGCCTTTCCCATATCTTGGATAGCGAAGACAGCAGACTTATGGGCCGATACGATTCCGGATCCTCTTCAGGTTTCCCAGGCTTATGTATCATGAGAATTGCTGCCATTTTCCACTGCTTTGGGAAGGACTGCACCCTAAATATAGCATTAAATATTTTCGCCATGTATAGGATGGCTCGGAGAGGTAGCGCTTTTAACGTGGCATTACAGACATTGTCGATGCCAGGAGTCTTCTTTATTGGCATTGATTTAATGACTTCGGCAATTTCCTCAACCCTGATTGGTTTAATTGGTAGCGACATTTGTAGGGGTATCTCTAGGCTGTCAAGCGTCTCTCGATTCTGCTCCATTGTAGCGAATTGGTAATGGGTGAACCTAGTCTCCAAATGATTTGCAAAGGAATTGGCCTGTTCCTCCTCGTTTTTAGCAAGTTCACCTCCCGGGCATCTAATGGGTACCTGTCTGAACGGTTGTCTTTTGAGGGATTTGGTGGACTTCCAGAGTGAATACCCAGCATCCACCGTATAGTCCATAGAAGCCAGCTTCTGCTCAAAAAAGATACTTCGAAGGTCTCTTACCACATTTCGTAGTTGTTTTGCAGCACGGTTCCATAAGATGCGGTCCCAGGGATCTTGAGATCGGATTGCTCGCCTTCTGAGTCTCCTTTTCTGTGTCAGGAGCTCTCTAGCCTCTCTTGTTAGGGATATTCCATAGGGGGTGCCTGTCCGAGGAACAGAAGGCGTAGATGCAGTCGCAGCCCTGTGAATACTTTGCGTAAGGTGATCAACAGCCATTTCAATTTCTTCACCAGAATTTAGCGTGATGTTCAACGGGATCATGCTCTCCAGTTGTTGACTAAAAGCGAGCGGGTCAGTGTGCTTGTTGACTAATCGTGGACTTGGATTCACATGGGTACTATCTGTCACAATACTGATGATCAAAGGCAAGTGATCGGAGTCCAGATCCCAACTTTGTGTTATACTTGTTAGGGAATCTGGTATACCATGATGCACCGCGAAGTCAATGCAGGAAGGCGTATGACTGGGTACATAAGGATACCTGGTTGGCGAACCAGTTGCAAGTATCTTAGCTCCAGTGATAGAGATGGCTTCCGCTAGCTCACGCCCCCGGGGTGAATTGTAGGTGTCGCCCCAAAGCCAGTGTCGGGCGTTCCAGTCGCCACCAATCATATACCGTTGGCCGCAAGAGCGTATTGTGTCAGTAAATTGTCTTTCGTCGATACTAACACTGGGAGGACAGTAAATGGCGCCGAACTGCACGTCACCCAGTCCTGTAGCTACTTTTACTGTAGACATTTGTATGCTGCGTGTCTCTATGACCCTTTGCGGGAAATGGCGAAGAGTTGTCCTAACGAACACGGCTGCTCCACCAACGCTATTATTATTTTGCGATGGCCTAAATGCTGGATAGAAAGCATAACCATATATCTTAACAGTATCCCCTCTTTTAATTCTAAGTTCCGTCACAAGAAGAATGTCCACGCTATTATTGTGCGCGTAAAGCTCAATATCTTTAGCTTTTCTTGAAATGCCGTTGGCATTCCAAATAAGAATCTTTAGTGGATTCATTGTGGGTGTGGAGCGTTGTTAGAAAGCTGGTAGGTATGTTCATTCCCAGCTCCTTGCTTTAACATGGTGGTTATTTCAAATACCATTCTTTCGAGCTTTTCAAGTCGTTGATTGGTTTGATTTCTGTGATGTTGCTGATCTTGTTGCTGCTGTTGCAACCACATAAGAAACTGATGTTGTTGTTGTTGTTGCATTTGCTGCTGCCATTCTTGGAACTGTTGTTGTTGCTGTTGTAACAATGCTTGGACGTCAAGTGAATTATTTTGCTGAGTGTTCAGTCGTTGTTGCTGCGATAACTGTTGCGTTTGTAAGTTATATAAACGTCGCTGAGCTGGTCCATCCTTGGAGGGAGTTGTATTAGAGTATTCTTTTGCTACTGTGGCATAGGATACTTTTGTATTTACCCCAGGGCCTATAGATGGTTGATGCTGTACCATATTTTGGTGTTGTTGTGTTGGTTGCTGATCTTCAGTTGACTGGTTAGTACTCTTACGGCGATTAATCTGCACGGAAGGAAACTGTTGCTGATCTCTATGGTTGAACCCATGATTCTGCCTATTTAAGTGATTCGCCTTCTTCGCAGGCCCCATAGATCTGCGGAGAAGCTCCTGGTACTTATGGCAACCTTTATAACTAGCCATGTGATCGTGAGAACAGTGATAGCATGTGGGCAGAGCATCTACAGGACGTGTACATTGTGTGGTTTGGTGATTTTCACCACACCTGGCACAATTTGGATGTCTGCGGCAGTATTTAGCTGTATGGCCATACTCCTGGCAACGTCGACATTGTGCAATTTCACTAGACTTTCGCATCCTTTCGATCCGTATTTTCTGTCGGCAAAGGGTCTTCACGTGATAAATTTCATTAATATTAGGGCAGGGCTTAATGTTAATGAAAAAAATATTGAGTTTTTCATCTTTATTAACCCTTGAACTAGGGTTGTGAATGTGAAGTACTTCATAGCCTAAACATTTCAGATCGGCCGTTATATCTTTGTTTTGTGTGCTGTGATGTAAGTCCCTTACTACAATTCTGTGTGCTTTTTCTGTCAGCATTTGGTAAGTGTGAAACTGCATACCAATTTCATCCATATAGCTAACAATTTTTCTGTAAGTGTCACTGTCTTTGGGAAATATTCTGACTGTTTCCCCTTGGTTAGCTTTGACTACGACGTTATCTAGACTTGCCTTTTCTTGTATGAGCTCAAATAGGTCATTTAAGTTGCTAATATTAACAACAATTTGGGGTGGTTTTTTAAAATCTTTGAGTTGATTGTTGGCGTTAGATGTTTCCTGGGATTTATTGGCAGTATTGTTTTCTGCAGATTGAAATTCGTCCATGCGGGCACTAGCATCATCGGCATCCTCAGACATCATGTCTTCCCCGTTTTCTTCATTAGTAATGATGTCCGTGTCGAGAATAGCAAACC
Source organism: Drosophila erecta (assembly GCF_003286155.1). Classification (NCBI taxonomy): domain Eukaryota; kingdom Metazoa; phylum Arthropoda; class Insecta; order Diptera; family Drosophilidae; genus Drosophila; species Drosophila erecta. The sequence goes on along the minus strand of NW_020825249.1, from coordinate 192,208 downwards.
TGTTACTAGAGCTTGCCTTCTGGTTAATTGTGGGGACCAAGTGCGGGCCCTGGGTACTGCTCACTCTTTTCGGTTTAAGGATGGGGGACAGTGGCTTTGCATTTTTTCTCTTGCCTGCTTTCCGATTTTGATCATCCAGTAATCTTCTGGCAGCACCGCTTAGATTTTTTGCTGCAATGTCGGGGCTGGTCAATTGGGAACATTCTTGGTTTGCTACACTTGAACCAGAACAGATGCTGCTCATTGTGGGATTTGCCATTGTGTATATGGTGCTGCTACTGGCACTAGAAAATGTCACTGTTGTTGTGGTGGGACTGCTTTGAGACTTATTGCATGTAATGCGTTGAATTTCTGATCGGCACTCGTCTCTAATCTTACTAGGTAATTTTCCAGCTATTGAGAACATTTTTTCATGATCAATCTGCTTCTTTATAAGCTGAGAGTCATCGAAACTGTTTTCATTCATTGTTTTTATATTGTCTTAATATTCAGCAAATAATTTGCGGGCCCAAATGTCCGGAACAGAGCATAAACAGTTCGGTTTTACTGATAAGCAAAGTTTGTTTACCTCTTGTGCAGTTCTGCGCGGGGTGAGGTAGATGACTTGCCCGAAGGGCAGAAAGCACCGTTTGAATGCACTTCACCTGATGCACTTTTTGTTTTTGTCAAACTGCCGACACCGCTCAAAGCAGCGCCCAAATAAATGATTTGTGCTATTTTGAGCACAAAAGGGAATGCACCGATAAGCAAAAAATAAATCACTTTTGCATGCGCGCGACACAACCGATCTCTTTGACTGCCAGAGTAGGAATCCAGTAGCCTTGGGTGCACTTACTTATGCACTGGTCACTAAAGAACTCTCATAATAATTACTATAAAAGAATAATCGATAAAGGTTCCTCGATCAACATCATACAAGAAAAGTTTGCAGGCTTAGAGGAGGAAGATTTGATAGTATACACCATGGTGGCCATGGGGGCCAAAAAAATTAAAAAAGAGTATTATGATGAAGCCCACTCCGATATGTCCGTTCGTACAAAAATTCTATGTCCATAATTTTTCGAAATTTAATCTTTTCTAAATTTTCATAATTTCGAAAATATCTCGAAGAAACGAAAGCAAAAATTTACTTCTCATAGTCAGCCGTAACTATAGGTTCAAGAACCTACATATTGAAGTACGAAGAAGAAAAGCGCGAGACCAGATCCACAAAATGGCTTGACCCAACACAAAAGGACAAATCTGAACTAGTGAAGGTATTCGATCTGAAACAGCAAAAAATTAAAACCGCAGCCGCAAAGCGCCTTAGACCCAAGCTTAAACCCAAGCTTAAACCAAAGCTTAAACAAAAGAAGGAGACCGCATCAGCAAAATGGTAGATGCGAAATAAATAGAAAAAAAGGAATCTAAAGGAATTTTAGGGATTTTGTGGGTTCTACCGCAAGTTCATTCCTAACTTTGCCAAGGTAGTTAAACTAAAAAAAGGTGGATCGATACCAAAAGTAAAGACTACGTTGAATCATTTGAAAGGTTAAAAGTTTTAATAACTTCAGATCCGATACTGATATATCCAGATTTCTCAAAGCCATTTTCTCTGACAACTGATGAAAGTAATTTAGCCGTGCTATCTCAAAATTATAAACCCATCTGTTATGCCAATAGAATACTGAATGAGCATGAGATTAATCATGCCACAATCGAGAAAGAATTGTTGGGCAACGAAATATTTCAGGTCATATTTATTCGGTAGAGCATTTGAAATATTAAGTGACCATAGTATGGCTTAATAATATTAAAGAGCCAAACATGAAGCTACAAAGATTAAAAACCAATGTAGGCAATTTTTTTTTTTTTGCAATCAAGATAATCTATAGTTGAAGTCGCCAAAAACATCATTAATGAATATTTGTGCACTAAGAACAGCGGAGTTTACTTCCCTAACAACGAAGACATTCTGATTTTGCATAGATGTCTATTCGAAACTTGCATCACTCATTGAGGTGAAAAGTAGAGATTGGTTAGATGCAACAAAAATATTTAATGACATGGGAAAACCACAGGAGATAAAAGCGGATAAAGACTCAGCAATTATGTGCATAGCTCTGCAGAATTGATTAAGATCCGAGGGCGTAAACATATCCGTCACTACAAGTAAGAAGTGAGTGTCCGAAATAGAGATGTTTCATAAGACCATAAACGAGAAATTAAGAATCATTGGCAGCAAACAAAATATAGAAGATAGATGTACAATACAATCCTATTTGTCTATAGCCACAAAACTAAACATAACACAATTCCAAAAGATCTCCGGACATATGAGAACATCTTTTTGTATGCAGGAAGCCTAGACTTTAATGTCCAGCAAAATAAAATCAACAAAGTCAACAGACTTAATGAGAAGAGACATGATTTATAGACATAAGATATAGACAAACCCGACTTGTAAAAAGCAAGGTAACCAACCCATTCAAGAAAACAGGACAAATTGAAAAATTGGATGAAAAACATTTTGAAGAAACAAATCGCTACTTATCTGTATAATACCCCTTATCACCATGGTCCAATGCATTAAAATAGAAGTATTTAATTTTAAGAACAAAAACACATATACATAATTATTCTTAGATTAAATAAACATATAGTAATTAACGTGTCGTAAAAAAGATACGGGAATACAAAAATAATATATATATTTACGAATTCAGACCGAGGGTTTGATAAAAAAAACACACGATTGAGTTTTATATTTTATTAAACCTTTTTTATTAATTCCATTTATGGAAAGAACTAGAGCCATTTGATTATCACGAAATTGGAAAGTTAAATTGGCTAAAGCGGTGTTATCGCGGTTGATAACGTACTCAGTACTGAACTATTGCATGGAGGCATGCTTGCTGTTTTATAGGCAATTTGGGGAAGCCAAAGAGCGAAGTTTTAAGAGAGTTGGGTTGTAAACCTCTATTTTCCTGTTGGAAGAGAGTCTTCTGGAAAATAGGGGTAATTGGAGAATCCTGGGACAAGTGCGTAGGCGTAGGCGTAGGCGCCGATCGCGAAAGTTTATTATTTCAGTTGGCTCGCCAAGTGGTCGAATGCAAATGATTAGGGGACGAGAGTCTGTGTTTATAAAGGCGGCAAGTGTCTATGTTTATGATAAGGCGACAAGTGTCTATGTTTATGATTTGCGATCTGTGAGAAAGGGTGGCTTTGGAACATGACGCTGTGTCCAAGGTTAATCGAAGGGCTCTCGTTCTTTGATTACATTTTGTGCTTAGACTTAGATATTTTGTGTTTATACATTAATGTGTGTATATGAGCTTATACTAGTGTATGTTGCTTATAATTATCTTATGGGGAGTTGTAGGTGTAATAATGGATATGGATATTACTTCCCCATCCTTAAGAAAAAAGCCTGTCCTCAGGCGCTTATTTTAGGGTACAATACAGGGGTATTTACCTGGGGTACAACGTTTTCTGTTTCAGGGTGTATAATAGTTTCGTTTTCTGGGGTTTGATTTTTGAATTTTACAATTAATTTTTGGGGTATAGTTTTATATTTATAAATAAAGTACAATGCAACAATTATAACTAGTATGATTAATGCTGTAAGTGTTATTATTTGAAAGATATTATTCGTCTGATTGTGTTGTTCGATTATTTCTTTTGTGTGATTGTATTCTAGTGGTTCAAGTTTTGTTACGTTATTATTTACATAGATAGTTTGAGTGTAATCTAACATAGTGTTGCTAATTAATATATCTTCTAATTAAATTTTTTTTCATCATGTTGTTACCTTCTATTATAATTTCTCTATTAATACAATTTTGGTTTAAAATAGTCTTGGGAAGGATCCAAGTTGTAATTATATTAGGTTCTACATATTTTATTACAAACTCAGAATGTGTTTTACTGTATCTACATTGTGTTGAGAGTTGGTTTAGTATGTTAGACATTTATTTATAACCAAGCTTGGGGAATTTGCTGTGTAAGTTTGATTATTGTGTAAAAAATATTTGTCATGTATTGTTCCTATTTTCGTCTGGGTATGGTATTATTTCAAAAACTGGTGTTTTAATTATTTCTCTCGGAATGTGGGATATTATCAGAATTTCGTTCGTATCAGATTTAAGCCAAGCAGAAGTTTTGATATTAAGAATTTTTTCAGAATTGACGTGTTTTAATGAATCGTGTTTCAAAAGTTTTGGGTTAAAGATACTTAAGCGTGTCAGTTGCAAACCAAGTTCTATGTCTTCTATGTATTCAGTGAATTGTTGTAGGTTGAAAATTACTAAGGCTAACATTTGTTCTCCTTCAAAGTTATTATTTAGATGATTGGTCAATTCAATTCCTTTATTAATGGCATCTATTACGTGGTTGAGTTCGCTTACTTGTACATTATTTTTAGAGATGTCACCTATTTGTTGTTGTAATTCTTCTTTATCTTCTTGATTTAAGGTGCCGAATAAGTATTTGTACATTGTTCCTATAAAATTAGCGAGACCGCGTTTACTACGTTTTGCAATTCTTATACCGTTAATTTCTCATGTATTATTTCTCACTTGTATTATTTTTCTACCTCTATTTGTTTCCTCAAAATGTTTTTCGTCTATTTGTCTTAAATTTCCTGTCTTTTTGAATGGGTTTTCTCTGAAATTGGATGGGATTCTCTGAAATTGGTGTCTATACTAAAGTCTTGTCTAGATTCATTGAGTTTGTTAATTTTGTTCACTTTATTTTCTTGTGTGTTATAGCAAGGGGTTCCTGCAAAAATAAAAATGTCTGCTGGTGCTCGACCAGTTGTGTTGTGTTTTGTTTTGTGATTGTATACGTAAAGTATTTTCTCGAATTTTGTGAATTGGTTTTCGGGTTCATTTTCGCTTGATATTATTCTTAATTTTTCATTAACGGTTTTATGAAATCTCTCGATGTCAGAAATTCCATTTTTACTTGTCGTTATGTTTAAGGTTACTCCTTCTGAATCTAACCAGAGTTTAAGTGCGACGCACATGAAAGCGGAGTCTTTGTCGGCTTTTATTTCTATGGGTTTACCCATGTCGTTGAATATACGTAAAATAGCTCTTTTAGCTTCAAGCCAGTCTCTACTATTTACTTCTATCAGGGAGGCGTATTTAGAATAAATGTCAATACATGATAGGAATTGTTTATTGTTTATTAAGTAGAAATCCATGACATATTTGTCTCTGGGGTTAAAGGTTTCTGGGGTTGTTTCGATAGTTAATTTTGTGTTTCTGTGTTCGGTTTTAGCGATGTTACAGATTTCACATTCATTTATGATGTTTTGGATAAGCTTTTGGTAATCGGGGTAATAATAAAGTTCTTTGAACTGAAGTGTTAGTTTTTCTATGCCAGGGTGTAAATATTCTTTATGTGTTTTAAGAATGATTTCTTTGAATTGGGCATATGTTTGAATGTCTATTAGTTTGTTACTGGTTTTCATGGTTTTAGTGAAATTGTCGGGACTTATGATTTGAATATAAGCATTTTGAAATATCTGAAAGTCGATTTCATTAGGGAAGTAAATAACACTTTTCTTATTACAGAAGTATTCTTTAATTAAGTCTTTAGCAAGGGTGTCTTTCATTTCTTTATAACTGATTTTTATTCTAGTTTTGTGGAAATATTTTATTATCTGGACGTCGTCAAAATTGTCTTTTATGAATTCGAATTGTCTGTTATAATAATTAAGGGGCCTTTCTGTTATTGGAATGTGATTTTGGTTATCTTCTGATGCACTATGTATAGTAGCTGCTGTGGGAAGGGAGATTGGATCATCTTCTCCTAGGAAGTTTTCTTGAAATGATTTTCTTTACCAGGTAGGTATTGGATATTATAATCGTATTCGTTAAGTTTTATCTTCCATCTCTGTAACTTCATGTTAGGGTCTTTTATATTGTTTAGCCATACAAGTGGCCTATGATCGCTTAATATGTCGAATTTTCTACCGAATTGGTAAGATCTGAAATATTCATACTATAGCTAATAGTTCTTTTTCTATTGCTGAATAGTTAAGTTCGTGTTCGTTTAGAGTTCTGCTTGCATAACAAATAGGTTTGTGTTCTTGAGATAATACAGCGCCTATAGCTATATTACTTGCGTCTGTCGTTAATGAGAATTTCTTTTCGAAGTTAGGATATATTAGGATCGGGTCGGACGTAATGAGTACTTTAAGTTTCTCGAAGGCGGACATGTAGTCATTATCTTTTGTGTTAATTGTTGCTCCTTTTTTCAATTTAAGTGTCATGGGTTTTGCTATTTTTGCAAAATTGGGAATGAACTTACGGTAGAATCCGCAGAGTCCAAGAAAACTTCCTAGATTTGCTGATCGTAGCTTATCAAATACCCTTTTCAATGACATTATGTGTTCCTCTAGTGAAGTGGAGTAAACAATAATATCATCTAAGTAGACTAAACAATCCTTATAGATTAAATCTTCTAGAAGGTTATTCATGCAACGTTGAAAAGTTGCTGGTGCATTTTTCAAACCGAAAGGCATACGAGTATATTCGTAATGTCCATGTTTTGTTGAGAATGCGGTTTTGGGTATTGACTGTTGGTCCATTTGAATTGGAGGGAAACCTTTAGCTAGATCAATGGTTGTGAAGTATTGACAGCGTCCAAGCTTGTCTAATATTTCGTCCATTACAGGAATAGGGAATTTGTCGTCAATGGTTATTTCATTGAGGCTACGATAGTCTATGACTAATCGAAATTTTGGTTTGCCAGAAGCATCGCTTTTCTTTGGGACAATCCAAATTGGAGAACAATAGGGGGATTTTGATTTCCTAATTATTTTTTGTTCTATCATTTCGTTGATTTGTTTATTAACTTCTTGGTCAAATGCTTGGGGATATTTATATGGTTTTTTATAGATAGGGTCTTCGTGCTTTGTATGAATAGAGTGTTTAATCGCACTTGTGAAGGTCAAATTTTCACCTTCTTTGTACTGAATATCACTGTATTCAAGCAAAACTTGTGAAAGTTGTTCCCTTTCTTCCGTATTTAGATGTTCTAATCTGAATACGTTGGATTCTCTTAACTCGTCGTTTAAGGCGTAGTTAGAGGATGTTACTAGAAGGGTTTCTTCTATGTAAGGGGTAATAATAGGGTTTTCCTCAGACTCAGAAGATTTGGGACACTCATTGGTAGTCTTGGATTCTTCTGGATTGGATGGCTTTGGCTCATCTGGTTTTAAGTGGGGTTTCCGCTTAATTTTACGGAGGGATTTTTCCTTTTTTGGGGTATGTAGAGGGGTTTCCTCTAGGTTAGATGTCTTGGGGTACTCATTGGTAACTTTTGACTCATCTTTTTGGATGTGATCGTACCACATTTTAAATGGGTAGCCATTTATGTTGACTGTTTGTGTTGAATAGTTAATTTGAGTGTTGGTTGACTCTAAGTAGTTTCTGCCTAATAGTAGATCATATTTTTCTGAGAAATTGTGAATAAAGAATGTTTGTTTAGTCGGACAAAGTTTGCTTGAATGCAATGAAACGCTTTGGTTCAATACTATAGTGCCATTTATAGTGTGTACTTTTATTTTAGAGAATTTTATTGGGAAATTAAAGAAATTTTGTTTCATAATATTGATAGACGAACCAGTGTCTACTAGGCATTTGAGAGTAATATTATTTAGTTTAATTTTTAGGAATGGATTACCTACTCCTCTGGATCGCTTTCTGATTCTGAGGCTGGTTGAAGAAAATTTTCGCTTGTGTCCATTTTGTATTGGTCACTAGCACTTTCTCTCTGCCGTTTGACGGGAGGGTTTGGTGCCTTACTATTATGTTGTGGGTAATTTAAAGGGTTCTGAGCTCTACCCTGATTTAGCTTTTGCTTAAATTCATGCATAACCTGCTGGTTTGATACAATAGGTTTTGAATTATTGTTGGGATTTGATTTATTTGTGTTGTGCATAACATAATTCGCGAAATTTTGATAATTTCCTTTATTCTTAGAAGTTTGGGGTGGATTTGTGTTAGGATTGGAGTTATTTTGGTGTTTCGTTCGGTCATTGAAGGTTATTTCGTATACACCTTCTTGTTGTGCTATTTGTTTGAGCTTAGATACTGTCGTTATGTCATGTCTAGCAAGGGTCATAAATAACCTATCGGGAAATTTTCTCATGATCACATCTTTAATTGTGTTGTTTAATGCATTTGTGTATAATAAGGAGTTGTTAACGTTATTTTCTAACATAAGCTTATTTGATATTGTGAATGATTTGGTTTCTAATTCTTCGACGAACTTACGGATACGGATACTTCCGTTGAAGGGTGTATTGTAGAGGCGACGGAGTAATTCTTCACATGGTGTTTGTGTTTTATATTCGCTGATGAGTGCGTTCATTAGAGTGGGCCAGGTTGTTGCTCCAGATAATTGTGACACTCGTTGGGCATCTCCTGCAAGCTGCATCTCTATTGCGCTGAAGAATACATGTTTTTGTCTGGGGTCCGTTGTTGGATACAGTTGGAGTATGAACTCTATCCTTCGTATAAAGGCACTGAGCTCTTGGGTGTCTCCACTGAATGAAGGTATTTGCCTAATTTGATTTAAGGCTTGATTCAAGTAGGATTCTGATAATAGTTGGATTTGTTCGGTTGCCATGGTTGATTTTTGTTTCTGTAGAGTCTTGGTTTTTTGTTTTTACACTTTTATTAATCGTATGCAGTAGGTTGACTATTGTGTGACAACCACCGATTATACGTAGTTCTTTTGCGGATAAATAGAGTTTTATTGTATTACGATTTACGTTCACTTAGCGCCGATTCGCGTGGTTCAATCATTAAAAGATACGCTTGGTCGTACAAGGATCTTTTGTCACTAGATTGATATTTGTAAACGAGTCGTACAACTTTTTTTCTTTTTATCCTACCGACTGCGCCATTTACGAATTCAGACCGAGGGTTTGATAAAAAAAAACACACGACTGAGCTTTATATATTATTAAACCTTTTTTATTAATTCCATTTATGGAAAGAACTAGAGCCATTTGATTATCACGAAATTGGAAAGTTAAATTGGCTAAAGCGGTGTTATCGCGGTTGATAACGTACTCAGTACTGAACTATTGCATGGAGGCATGCTTGCTGTTTTATAGGCAATTTGGGGAAGCCAAAGAGCGAAGTTTTAAGAGAGTTGGGTTGTAAACCTCTATTTTCCTGTTGGAAGAGAGTCTTCTGGAAAATAGGGGTAATTGGAGAATCCTGGGACAAGTGCGTAGGCGTAGGCGTAGGCGCCGATCGCGAAAGTTTATTATTTCAGTTGGCTCGCCAAGTGGTCGAATGCAAATGATTAGGGGACGAGAGTCTGTGTTTATAAAGGCGGCAAGTGTCTATGTTTATGATAAGGCGACAAGTGTCTATGTTTATGATTTGCGATCTGTGAGAAAGGGTGGCTTTGGAACATGACGCTGTGTCCAAGGTTAATCGAAGGGCTCTCGTTCTTTGATTACATTTTGTGCTTAGACTTAGATATTTTGTGTTTATACATTAATGTGTGTATATGAGCTTATACTAGTGTATGTTGCTTATAATTATCTTATGGGGAGTTGTAGGTGTAATAATGGATATGTTACTATATAAAGTAAACAAATTACTTACTAGACCAAAGTCATCCAAATCATTTGTTAATTAATGTCGAAGATTCAAAAAGTAAATAATATCAACGATGAATCTACTAATCTAATCGCTCTACGACCAAATACGTCAACAATATCCACCATGAGTACTAATACTGGTTCACCACCAAATTCTCAAAATCCGAGAGTAAATCCATCTGATTTATTTAATTTTATGCGTATCCTCGATGTAATCCGTTTTCTACCACCGTGTGGGGGATTCCTACACTTTAAATGATTTCATCACCAGCGTGGAGAAAATTATATTTTTAATCAGGGGCACAGATCAAATCCAAAATGAACAAATTTTACTGAGGCAGTTATAGCTTCAGGAGCACCTTTGAACTGGGATGAAAGTAAAAATGGCTTTGATTGTACATTGCCGAGATAGAAGAGATGAGTTTACTTTGACTTTGGCAGAGTTATTTAATTTGCCTCAAATAACTAAAATTAAACTCACACTATTTAGGCTGGTAGACTCATAGGATACATAATAAATTGCGATCGGGGTTATAAAGAGGTCAATCTCGCAGGCCTGTCGAAAATCGTTCCTCACTGGAATTGGGGGACCGCTAGGGAGTACAGACCAGAAAATTTGGAAGAAGCATACGATTTGGCAGTAAGGGAACGTATACGTATTTTGCGGAAAACGCAGACCAGATAGTTACAAGAATTATCAAAACCAAGGACATTATCGTCCTTATAACAGATTTGACAGAAGGGATTGATATAAACAAACAGTTAAAAACAATAACAACATTCCCACAAATAGATACTCAGCTATTATGCCCAACGATGACAAGTCTAATTAAAAATTAAATAATAGGTTGGAAAATATCTCCCTTCCGCTTTTTTGCTCTTTTTTCAATGCCTTATAAAAAGTGTTACAGTGATCGGATTTAGTTCAAATATGCGCCGTTTTGTTCGATAATCTGTTTCCATCTAGATGGCAACTTCATAATACCTCCCTCGTAGAAGCCCCCGTCCTTATTTGCGAAGAACTCGGACAGCCACTTTTCACAAGCCTCTTTTGAGTTCAACTTTACACCACCAAGGGCATTCGCCATGGACAGGAACAGGTGGTAATCACTTGGCGCTATGTCCGGGCTATATGGTGGATGCGATAAAACCTCCCATCCGAGCTCCCGTAGCTTCTGACGAGTCATCAACGAAGTGTGTGGTCTGGCGTTGTCCTGGTGGAACACTACACCCTTCCTGTTTGCCAATTCTGGACGCTTCTGGTCGATCGCCTGCTTCAAGCGGTCCAGTTGTTCGCAGTAGATGGTAGAATTAAGCGTCTTGCCATATGGGAGCAGCTCATAGTGGATGATTCCCTTCCAATCCCACCACTGTGTAAACCTTCCTGGCCGTCAATCCCGGCTTGGCCACTGTTTGGGACGATTCACCGGCCTTCGACCACGACCGTTTTCGCTTGATATTGTCGTATGTGATCCATTTTTCGTCGCCAGTCACCATCCGCTTCAAGAATGGGTCGAGTTCGTTCCGTTTCAGCAGCATATCCCAGGCGTTGATTCGGTCCAGAAGGTTTTTTTGCGTCAAATCATGCGGCACCCAAACATCAAGTTTTTTTTTGTATCAAGCCTTCTGCAGATGGTTTAAAATGGTTTGGTGACTAACTCCCATCTCCTGGGCGATGTCACGAGATGCCACATGCCGGTCTAACTCGATGTATTCCATGATTTGATCGGTATTTGTCGTCACAGGTCAACTGGGCGACCAATCAAAAAATCCTCCAACGGATCACGCCAAAGAATACAAGCAGAAAGCACAAAAAGTCACAGTGATTGTTTTCCCAAGATGTTGTCGGAAAGATCTGTGAAATTGATACAAGACCAAGGAGAGCTGCAGAACAAAATACTGCAAGCAATCAAGGAAAAGGCATCTATACCAGCAATAGAAGCATTGGTAGTTCGATTTACTACTAACAACAATGCGCTGGTAAAATTGGGAGTTGGCGATCATCAATATTTTAATGATAAAATATTTATTAAAACTATGGATGCTGTCAAGGCCTACAAGGAGTCGCTTGAAGAAATAAATATACCAAGTGGATCAAAATTATCTGATACCGCATCAGCTCGGAGCTCCAGTCCAGTTGATGATCTGGTTCAACTGGTGGATAGAAGAGCGCACAGGTGAGGCAGCAGATGAGCCTAATCTACGAAACCCTGGATAGTTCAAGTGAGATTGAACTAGACAAGCAGCTGGCAATGATGAAAAGTCATTGGTCCAACGTGACGGACACACTAAAACTGCTTGAAAACAAGTATGACAGAACTGTCTTTGATCAAGATAAGGCAGACATTCTGCAATCTGAAGTTTCCGCACTAGAGATGGTACTTCAAATGAAGTTGAAACAGTTCAAAAATTCCAACTACGACGTGCCAGAACTCCCAAAAGTGGACCTTCCAACGTTCAATGGAAATGCGAAGGAATGGCCAACATTTTACGAGCTGTTCTCTGAACTAATAGACAGCAGGAAAGATCTCAGCAACACAAGGAAGCTGGGATATTTAAGAGCCTGCTTAAAAGGAGAAGCTCAAATGGTGGTTAGCCATTTGATAACGGGATCAGCAGCTAGCTATGCAGCAGCGTGGGAGCTTATCTGCAAACGCTATGAGAATAGCAGAAAAATATTCTCCCAACACTTCAACAAATTAATGGAACTGGAGTGCTTGCTGCCCCATGATGAGAAAAATTTAGGGAAGTTTTTGGATACTGCGACCGAGAGCATATTCATCATAAAGCAAAAAGGAAAAATAGAAAGCTCTGCTGACGTAATTTTAGCAGAAATTCTGCTGCGGAAATTTTCGCCAGAAGCCTTGCAGCTGTATGAACAGCAAGTAAAAAAGGCAAGAGCTATACAGTCCTTACAAGATGTACTGGAGTTTATTGAGCAACAATACAACTCTAAGGATGGCCACGATATGATAAAGTGTCTCAAATTCAGAGCACAATCAATCGAAAAAAGAAAAGAATTCGTTCAAAAGAACAGCATGTGCTTTAGATGCTTTGGAAAGCATAATGCTATCGACTGCAGAAAGGAAATTACATGCAATCGATGCTCCAAAAGACACAACAGCCATCTTCATGAAGACACAAAACGCAGTATCAACAGCAATAGCCTTAAGCAAGGCCAAGACACACTATTGGCTACAGCTGTTGTTTTAGTGAAAAACAAATCTGGAAGTTACAACGAGTTGAGGGCGCTTATTGACGGTGGATCCCAGAAGACGCTGATTTTAGAGGAAGCAGCACAAATATTAAGGATTCCCAGAGTAAGGAGTACTATAGAGGTCGAAGGTATCTCCCAGACTACTCAATTATCAAAATATAGTGTCCACCTGACGATCAAACCAAAAATTCCAAGCAGCTTCAAAGCATCAACGGAAGCATTGGTTTTACCAACACTCCATAGAGCCCTTCCCAGCAAAAAGTTTGATATTGATATCAACAAAGAGTGGAAGGGCTACAGGCTAGCAGATCCACGATTCAACGAGCCAAGCAGAATTGACATGGTCTATTTCCCCTGATTATGATGGAGAAAATAAAAAGCGTGAATGGAATTTTGGGACAAAAAACCAAATTTGGATGGATTGTGTCCGGAAATATAACTCGAGCAGCAAAGCAAAAAATTATAAGTGCCACTACAACAATAAATCTAAAGAACCTGGAACGCTTTTGGGAATTGGAAGATGAAGCCGAGGAGAAGATTACAGACAATGTAAATTCCAAGAAACAACTGTCATCAACGAGGAAGGCAGATTTGTGGTTTCAATTCCATTCCACCAAGAGGCAAAGCTGGGGGACTAGCGCAAACAGGCAATGGCAAGGCTTATGCAAATGGAAAAGATGTTTCAAAGAAACCCAAAGACCTGGGCTGCATACAACGAATTCATAAAAGAATACCTTAAGATGGGACATATGGAATCTGTAAAGACAACGGGTCAAGGTAAATACTATTTACCCCATCAAGCAATCATCAGGCCTGGAAGCTTAACTACGAAGCTACGAGTAGTTTTTGACGCATCCGCAAAGACGACAAATGGACTAAGCCTAAATGACGTTATTATAGCTGACCCTAAGATTCAAAAGGATATATTCGATATTCTAATTAAATGGCGCAAGTGGCAATATGTTATGGTAGCTGACATTGAAAAAATGTATCGCCAAATAAAGGTTGCTGAGAAAGACCAAGAATACCAATATATCCTATGGAGAGATGATCCAAAATTGCCGATCAGTGAGTTTAAGTTAACAACCGTAACTTATGGCACCTCGGCAGCACCTTTCTTAGCAGTCCGATGTCTACGAGAGTTGGAAGATCGCTTTTGCCAAGAGCATAGTTTTAGCAGAAACAATAAGAGACGACTTTTATATGGATGACCTCATAACTGGTGGAGACACAATCAACGAGTGCTATGAACTTCAAAGGAAATTGAGACAAGTGATGGAGAAGGCCGGCATGCATCTGGGAAAATGGGTTGCAAATGACGAACGTATTTTAGCCGACATTCAGGACGACGGTGCTACGGAGAAAATCTGCATTGAGGAGAATGAATCGATCAAAACCTTAGGACTCCAATGGGATCCGAAGAAGGATACATTTACGTTTTAGGCAGAAAACCCAACGCTAACACGCATAACAAAGCGGTTAGTGTTATCACAGTTGTCCAGAATTTTCGACCCACTAGGATGGTTGGCACCTGTAACGATTCAAGGCAAATGTTTCATTCAGGAACTGTGGAAGTTACCGATGACTTGGGACGTTGAATTGAAATCCAACTTAGCAAACTGGTGGATGGAATATGCTAAAGGCCTATCAGATTTATAAGAAATTAGCATTTCACGCTGGACTGGATGCTGCAAAGGTATTATGGAGCTACATGGATTCTGCGATGCATCAGAGAAAGCATATGCAGCGGCTGTGTATACAAAAGTAGGAATTATGTGCTGCGCATTTACTAGCTAAGTTATTAGCGAAAGTGCAGACTATATGGAGCAACAAGATTACAACGCATGCATGGAGTGATTCGCAAATTACTATTGCTTGGATACAGAACAAGCGCAGCAAAGATAAGTTCGTCAGAACTAGAGTGGAAGAAATCTATAAACTAATTCCCAATGTCAAATGGAATTACGTTAAGTCGGAAGAAAATCCAGCAGACGTGGCTTCAAGAGGGATATCACCGCAAGCTCTTAAAATCTGTGAAATTTGGTGGAGAGGACCGAATTGGCTATCTATAGATGCACAACACTGGCCCACTCAAAAAGAATCGGGAATTGTTGTGGCCGTCACATCTTACGGTGGAGGAATTAAAGCTAGCGAAGATTGCTGTGGTAAAGACACAACAACAGCTAGATTTTGGACACGAAGTCAGACTACTCAAGAACAAAAGACCATTAGACCCAAAGAGTAAGTTACAGGCGCTAAATCGTTTTTTGGATAGTGATGGCGTACTTCGAGTTGGTTGACGACTACAAAACGCAATGATACCGTATAATGTAAAACATCCAATTATACTGGATAAGTCACATTTGACTTGGTTAATTGTAAAGGATTCTCATAAAGAAACTCTGCATGGCGGAATTAACATTATGAGAACTTATATTCAGAGGGAGTTCTGGATATTTGGCATACAAAATTCCTTAAAGAAATATTTAAGGGAATGTATTGTATGCATACGATACAAGCAAGAGATGTCCAGTCAACAGATGGGAAATTTACCAGTTTATCGAGTTACCGCTGATTACTCTTCAAAATACTGGATTCGACTACGCCGGACCGTTCCAGATTCGCTGCTCCCCGGGAAGAGGTCAAAAAACTTATAAAGGATACATTTGTGTATTTGTTTGTATGGCAACAAAAGCGATACATCTGGAAGCTGTTAGCGACCTTTCATCAGACAAATTCCTGGAGGCTCTTCGACGGTTCTTTGCAAGACGAGGCAAGAGTGAGAACATATACTCAGATAATGGAACAAACTTCGTAGGAGCTTCAAGAGTGTTGGACAAAGAATTTGTAGCTGCCATTAAAAACAATAATGAGTTAGCACCTACACTAGAAAAAGAAGGCATCAGGTGGCACTTTATTCCCCCGGGAAGAAATCAGTGTAAAATCAGTGAAGCATCACCTTAAACGAGTTATTGGTGAAAACAGCTTTATATATGAAAAATTTGCATCGCTGCTATGTCAAATCGAAGCAGTGCCAAACTCGCGCCCATTAGTCACTGTAAGGAGCGAAAACGAGGACATATTAACGCCGGGTCATTTTCTGGTGGGAAGACTTCTAATTGGAGCTCCTGAACATTTTGACGAAAGTAAGACAATCAGCTCTTTGGATAGATGGAAGCTTATTCAAGGCATCTGAGGTGATTTTTGGAAGAAATAGAAAGAGGAGTATCTGGTGTCATTGCAACAGCGAACCAAAAGGCGCCAAGTAAAACCAAATCTGAAGGAGGGACAGCTGGTTCTTATAAAACATGAGAACACGCACCCTGCAAGATGGCCAATGGGAAGAATCATTAGTACGACTAAAGGACAAGATGATAAAGTCCGGGTAGTTACGGTTAAATCAAGCGATGGGGAAGTAAAAAGATCGCATAACAAGATCTGTCAACTTCCTGTTAGCGAAGCAAAACCAGCTGGAGCTGCAACGCCATATATAACGAAGTTTCAAAAGGCAAAAGGAATGGCACTGGAAGCATAGATACTGTGCTATGCTGTTTATTGATGTTGCAAGCTACAACTGCGACAAAAAATTCGGAAGAAATGTCCCAAGAACTTTGGAAAATTTACGACATCGACGCAAAAGCTGCATTCATGGTGAACAAAATTGGTAAAATTGAAGTCGCTACATCCAGTTGGCAATTATTGTTTTATTATGACATGCAAGCCTATTTTAATGTCATAAAACAATCAGAGGACTTCCTGGAAAAATCCCGCTTGGTTTGCAAAAAAATGGGAGACTTCAAGGAGTACTGCGATTTCTTCGCCACGACAATACGGACAAAAATTTACAACATAAAAGAAAAAGACAAAATACTACGGCACCGTACCAACCGAAAGAAAAGGTTTATACTGTTCTTTTATATCGGAAATGGAAATAGAATACAGGAAAATATGCAAACGATCATAAAAAACGAAAAACAACTAATGGAATATGTTGACAATCAGACCTCGGTCATCAATGCCACGGAAGAATTAGTAAGAGAAACTAGGATAGAAGCAAACCGGAATTTGGGAAAACTGACCCAACAAGTCAATATTATTGCAGAAACCATGAAGGAGCACTTTATGGTATATAAGGAGTCAATTAAATTCCTTATGTTATCAAATCAAGTGCGAAACTGGATTGAAGAGGCAGAAAGCCTACAAGCAACAGCGATCTCAATGATAACGGACATTAGTGAAGGAAGAATTCATCCTACACTCATTGCGCCTAACAAAATGCTGGAGGAGCTCGAAAAAGTTAAGCAAAAATTAGGACGAAAACAAATGCTACCGGGTGGAAATTCAGTTATACAATTACCACTGATCTATAAACTAATGAAGGCACAAGCTATGTTGAAGGATAATGTCCCATTCATTGAAGCAAAATTACCGATATACAACAATCAGGAAACGGATCTCTTTGAAGTAATCCCAATACCACTGTGGACAAACGGAACAAAGCTTATTCCGAAATTGAATTCTAAATATTTTGCGTTCAATACAGACATAAACGCATATCACCTAATGTCTGAAATGGAAATTAACCAATGCAGACAAGAGGATTCGACAACATGGCTTTGCGAAAGTAATTGGGCATGGAAAAACGCGGATGATCACTCTTGCGAAATATCTCCATTGAAACCAAGCAAGGCACACTCATGCGAACTGATGGAGTTCCAAGGCAATTCGCTCATCAAAGAGATAGGTGGATTCAACCGTTGGCTATTTAGACTGTTTCGGAATACAACAGCTAATATAAGATGCAACGAACAGCATCAAGTTATAAGACTGCCCAATCAAGGCATTATACAACTACTTGCAGGATGCACAGCAATATTAGAGGATACAACAATAATTACTCCTCAAAAAGTAATTTCGACGGCGTCTGAAATGTCTATCTTCCCCAGTTTACGAATTATAGATGACAAGGAGACATGCAACGTGGTTCCGCTGAAGCACTTGATTATCAACAACACTAATGAACTGCAAAATCTTCAAATGCCCATCAAGACTCTGAAAAATAACAAAGTACACATTGATGACTTGATTTTCCACACGGCAAGCGGACACTCGGCCCTAGCGTTGAGAACGATTATCATAATTATAATGGTCATTTATATCCGGAGGCAACACATAAATGAGAGACAACTACTGGCCGTACATTTCTCGCCCCGGAGAATGTCTAAACATGTGTTTCGACATGATAAGTAGACAATCATGTAGATGATAAGAACCTATGTAAGAATCAATAAAAGGCGAAGCCCTCGCAGTAGCGAGTGAGTTAAATTCAAACACCCGAATTGAACTCATTAAGTGTACGCATTAGTTTATAGTGTGAACGCTATTTTTTGTACACAAATATTCTTTTATTAATTATTTGCATACGCATTTATCATTTCTTTATAATGGATTTTTAGTTTTGTTTTATGAAAATATTTTCTTATTTCTGTATTGTTATTGTCGTCTTTGACAAATTCTATTTGTCTATTATAGTAGTTTATTGGTCTTTCCGTAAAGGAAATGTAATTTTAATTATCTTCATAGCTACTATGTACAGTAGCAGCTGAAGTGGGAGATTCGCCGTAGAAGTTTTCTATTCGTACACGTGAAAGTGCATCTTTGGAGTTTCATGTTTGGTTCCTTGATATTATCGAGACAAACTAAAGGTTGATGATCACTAAGGATCTGAAATTTACGACAAAAGATGGGATCTGAAGTATTTAGTGGCCCAGACAATAGCTAAAATTTCTTTTTCTATTGCTGAATAATTAAGTTCATGTTCACTGAGAGTACTGGCTAGCGTAAGTGGCTAGCGTAACAAACGGGTTTACGATCCTGTGATAATACAGCACCTAGAGCGGCATTGCTTGCATCTGTGGTTAATGAGAATGTTTTTTCGAAATTTGGGTAAATTAATATTAATTTAAAAACATAACTAAAAATTTTAATTTTTCGAAGGCTGATATATAATCGGTATCTTTAGAATTTAAAACAGAACCTTTTTTTAGTTTATGTGTTATTGGTTTAGCAATTTTTGCAAAGTTCGGGATAAATTTACGGTAAAAACCGCAAAGTCCTAAAAAAAATTTTTATTAGTTTTAGGTAATGGGAATTTTTGTATGGCTTCTATTTTATTGGGTTGGGCTTTGTGCCTTCACTAGTTACAATGTGACCTAAGAACTCTGTTTCTCTTTTCATAAATTCACATTTGTCAAGTTGTAACTTTAGATTAGCTTCTTGTAATTTAGGAAATACTTTACGTAGAGATAACAAGTGTTCTTCCAATGAAGTGAAAAAACTATTATATTCGAATATACTCGTAATGTCCATTTTTTGTAGAAGCTGTTTTTTGAATGGAGCTTTCATCCATTTGGATCTAATGTAAACCTTTTGCTAAATCTATGGTAGTGAAATATTGAGACCTACCTAGCTTATCTAGAATTTCATCCATGACAGGAATTGGATATTTATCATCAATAGTAATTTCGTTTAGTTTGCGATAGTCGATTACTAACATAACCTTTGCTTTACCAGAATTATCGCTTTTTTTCGGTATTATCCAGATAGGGTGAGTTCGATTTTCGAACAATGCCTTGTTGAATCATTTATTTGATTTGTACCTCGACTTCCTTGTTGTAGGCCTGGGGGTATTTATAAGGTTTCCTATAGATTGGGTCTTCATGTTTAGTTTTGATGGCATGCTTTACAGTACTTGTGAATGTCAAATTTTCACCTTCTCTGTATTGTATGTCTCTAAATTCATGAAGAATTTTTTTTCTAGTAGTAAGGGCATTTGACTCTTCTTTATTTAGATGGTCAAGCCTGAATTCATTTGATTCCTTTATTTCGTTTCCTATTGCATAATTTGTGGCTTCATCATCAGTGGATAATGATGGCTGTAAATCTTGAAACAGTCGAGGTTGTCTTCTAGGCTACCTTCTCCTTCTGGTATGTAGTCCTTTAAGAAACTGTTCTTGTTTAAATCTACGCTTCTTTTGCCAAAATTAAGAAACTGGATTTTCTTGATAGTTGGATGAATAATTTAAAGGATTTTGTGTCTGTGCTTGGTTCAGTTTTTGTTTAAATTCTTGGAATAGGTATTCGAAAGGCTGGTCATGGCTATTATTATTTTTGTTCATATATTGATTTTTATTTTGGCTAATTGATGTTTGATTATAATTTTGATTTCTATTTTGATTTTATTTTTGATTTTATTTGAAGTGTTGTTATAGTTTAGGCTGTACTGATTTTTATTTTCGGTTTTTTGAGTGTTTTGGGATTTTGGGTGATCGGACCATGAACTGTCATAACAACCCTCCTGCTGAACAATTTGCTTTAATTTACTGACTGTTTTTATGTCAAATCTGGCTAATTGCATGTAGAGTCTATCTGGGAGTTTTTTAATAATTAAATTTTTTACAGAATTGTCCTTGCATTTGTATAAATATGATTATATAGATCATTATTTTCTAAAGCTAGCTTATTTGTTATTACAAAGCATTTTGCTTCAACCTCTTCTAAGAACTTACGAACTGATCCATTGAATTGTGTGTTATATAGTCTCAAAAGCTCTTCAAATGGGGTCTGGGTCTTGAACTCGGCGATTAGTGCTTCCTTCAATTCCGGCCATGTATAAGCTGCACTGAGCTGGGATACTCGTTGGGCGTCGCCTTCAATTTGCATTTCAATCGCACTGAAGAGGACGTGTAACTGGCGGACGTCAGTTGATGGATATAGTTGAAGTATGAACTCTATTCTTCTTATGAACGAGCTCAGGTCCAGTGTCGTACCGGTAAATGTTGGTACCTGTCGAATCTGACCAAGAGCCTTGTTCAGATGATTCTCGGAGAGTAGTTGCACTTGTTGTTGTGGTAGTGCCATTGTTGTTTCTCTTGTTTTTGTTGATTTTATTTTATTTTTCACTCCTCGTAGCGGTCACGCTGGGGTATAGATTGAGCAGTTGCTAGACCTGGTTGACAAATCCAGACAACCGGCAGTTGTGTCACCTTGCAATTCTTTAATCTGACCCAGTAACTGGTTCAAGCGGATCTCAGAAAGTTGTGGAACTACCATGTACATAAATAATTTATTTTGGAGTTTTCGAACAATGATATCTTTTACAATCTTATTCATGGCATTCGTTATAATATATTTTAGATTTGAGAGATTTCTTCGGAACTAACAAAAGTGGGCTGTTATAATAGCTTGTCAAATATCTCCCTTCTTCTCTTTGCTCTTTATTCAATGCTTTATAAAAAGTGTTACAGTGATCGGATTTAGTTCAAATATGCGCCGTTTTGTTCGATAATCTGTTTCCATCTAGACGGCAACTTCATAATACCTCCCTCGTAGAAGCCCCCCTCCTTATTTGCGAAGAACTCGGACAGCCACTTTTCAGAAGCCTCTTTTGAGTTCAACTTTACACCACCAAGGGCATTCGCCATGGACAGGAACAGGTGGTAATCACTTGGCGCTATGTCCGGGCTATATGGTGGATGCGATAAAACCTCCCATCCGAGCTCCCGTAGCTTCTGACGAGTCATCAACGAAGTGTGTGGTCTGGCGTTGTCCTGGTGGAACACCCTTCCTGTTGGCCAATTCTGGACGCTTCTGGTCGATCGCCTGCTTCAAGCGTTCCAGTTGTTCGCAGTAGATGGTAGAATTAAGCGTCTGGCCATATGGGAGCAGCTCATAGTGGATGATTCCCTTCCAATCCCACCAAACACACAGCAAAACCTTCCTGGCCAATTCCGGCTTGGCCACTGTTTGGGTCGATTCACCGGCCTTCACCCACGACCGTTTTCGCTTGATATTGTCGTATGTGATCCATTTTTCGTCGTGTGTCACCATCCGCTTCAAGAATGGGTCGAGTTCGTTCCGTTTCAGCAGCATATCGCAGGCGTTGATTCGGTCCAAAAGGTTTTTTTGCGTCAAATCATGCGGCACCCAAACATCAAGCTTTTTTTTGTATCCAGCCTTCTGCAGATCGTTTAAAATGGTTTGGTGACTAACTCCCATCTCCTGGGCGATGTCACGAGATGCCACATGCCGGTCTAACTCGATGTATTCCATGATTTGATCGGTATTTGTCGTCACAGGTTTTCCGTCGGCTGGCTTATCCATGGTGTCGTTTTCACCGGCTCTGAATCGTCGAAACCATTCCTCCGCGGTTCGAAGTGATAGAGTACCATCCCCCAAAACACCATTAATCTCACGGAACGTTTCTCTGGCGGATTTGCCTTTAACGAAGGAAAACTTTAAAATAGCGCGAATTTCGGCGTTAGTGGACTCCATGTTTACACGTCTATAACTGTTGAACGCAATATCCAAACTAATCATAGCGTCGTTTTGTAGGTTATGTCAAGACCTTTCAAATTATGTATAGTATTGCCAGATACGAGCTCTGTAGCGCTTTGTACATAGCCGCGAAATTCAAAAGACAAAAAGGCGGAAGGGAGATATTTGGCAAACTAATATATAGAAGTCCAAATTTTAATAATGAGAGGACTAACTCAAATAAACAACGACTTTTTAATGTAGTGACGAATACTAGTGATAGCCAAAATAATATCACACACAACTTCAATGAGTATAAGAATTTTCAGTTAAGTGCCTCACATCACAAACAGGATACATAAGTAAATTTAAATTAGGGTCTATGTTACCTTGCATTACCATATGCGGGTAAGAGGGTTCTTTTGTATACCCTAACATCATTTAAGAAAGAGACAAGATAACATTAGAAAAAACAGTATCTATCCCAACCGCTGTCAACGAACATCCCATCTCTCACATGGAATTATTTTCAAAGAATGAAAGAAGGACACGAAATTCCCATTTATATTATTTGATTTTACTCAATCCTTTGATGAACTTATTGGAATGAATATCCTTCGGGAAATCCAAGCACAACTTCAACATATAAATATACCCTATCATTTAAATCAAATTCATCCTCTGCAATTAATTCGGCTTAAGAAGAATCCAAATCGCTAATAAATTTACCAGTCACGGTAAAAATGGTCCATTCTTTTTGCCCAAATAGTACTAAATAATGATTTGTTTATAACCTTCGGAATTTATAACGCAAATAATAATTTCAGTCTCTAAGAAATTAATAATTTCTAAACAAAGGAACAAACATTTTGTCTCGATTCAAAATTAGGTGTTACAGAATTTAATGAGGACAATTATGAACTTATTAAAGTGTCGTCTCACTACCGAAAGTAGTGTTGTTAAGTGAGTGTTGTTTTTCTACGTACCGATCATCTAAACAAAGAAGAAAGGAAAGCATTATTGAAGTTACTTAACAAATTTTCACATATCATTTTTAAGGATGGGGACAAATTATCGTTTCCAAATCAAGTCAAACATGCAATTAACATAACAGATGAAAAACCCGTATCTCCAGACCGTTCAGGTTTAATTCTACAGATGGAGACGAAATCCAAGTCCAACTTAATAAGCTTCTACAACAAAATATTATAAGACATAGTACAATCAGTCCACGTCACTTCAGCTTTATAAATGCGGATCACCTGCAGATAGCTCTCTAGCAGATCGCTACTCTCGCCAGCTTTGTCGTTGCGTTAGGCTGTTCGCATCGCTGCCAAATTTCTCGAAGAAGCAATAAATAATATCTCTTGAATTCGCTAGCATAAAAATCGTCTTTCATTAAAGAAAGTCTGATAAATATGCTTATTAGCCCAACATGTTGGTGACGCCAACGTGATCTATATATAGTAACATATCCATTATTACACGCACAACTCCCCATAAGATAATTATAAGCAACATACACTAGTATAAGCTCATATCCACACATTAATGTATAAACACAAAATATCTAAGTCTAAGCACAAAATGTAATCAAAGAACGAGGTCCCTTCGATTAACCTTGGACACAGTGTCATGTTCCAAAGCCACCCTTTCTCACAGATCGCAAATCATAAACATAGACACTTGTCGCCTTATCATAAAAATAGAAACTTGCCGCCTTTATAAACACAGACTCTTCTCCCCTAATCATTTGCACTCGACCACTTGGCGAGCCAACTGAAATAATAAACTTTCGCGATCGGCGCCTACGCCTACGCACTTGTCCCAGGATTCTCCAATTACCACTATTCTTCAGTAGACTCTCTTCCAACAGGAAAATAGAGGTTTACAACCCAACTCTCTTAAACTTCGCTCTTTGGCTTCCCCAAATTGCCTATAAAACAGCAAGCATGCCTCCATGCAGCAGTTCAGTACTGAGTACGTTATCAACCGTGATAACACCGCTTAAGCCAATTTAACTTTCCAATTTCGTGATAATCAAATGGCTCTAGTTCTTTCCATAAATGGAATTAATAAAAAAGGTTTAATAATATATAAAGCTCAGTCGTGTGTTTTTTTTTATCAAACCCTCGGTCTGAATTCGTAAATGGCGCAGTCGGTAGGATAAAAAGAAAAAAAGTTGTACGACTCGTTTACAAATATCAATCTAGTGACAAAAGATCCTTGTACGACCAAGCGTATCTTTTAATGATTGAACCACGCGAATCGGCGCTAAGTGAACGTAAATCGTAATACAATAAAACTCTATTTATCCGCAAAAGAACTACGTATAATCGGTGGTTGTCACACAATAGTCAACCTACTGCATACGATTAATAAAAGTGTAAAAACAAAAAACCAAGACTCTACAGAAACAAAAATCAACCATGGCAACCGAACAAATCCAACTATTATCAGAATCCCACTTGAATCAAGCCTTAAATCAAATTAGGCAAATACCTTCATTCAGTGGAGACACCCAAGAGCTCAGTGCCTTTATACAAAAACATGTGCCAGACAAAAACATGTATTCTTCAGCGCAATAGAGATGCAGCTTGCAGGAGATGCCCAACGAGTGTCACAATTATCTGGAGCAGCAACCTGGCCCACTCTAATGAACGCACTCATCAGCGAATATAAAACACAAACACCATGTGAAGAATTACTCCGTCGCCTCTACAATACACCCTTCAACGGAAGTATCCGTATCCGTAAGTTCGTCGAAGAATTAGAAACCAAATCATTCACAATATCAAATAAGCTTATGTTAGAAAATAACGTTAACAACTCCTTATTATACACAAATGCATTAAACAACACAATTAAAGATGTGATCATGAGAAAATTGCCCGATAGGTTATTTATGACCCTTGCTAGACATGACATAACGACAGTATCTAAGCTCAAACAAATAGCACAACAAGAAGGTGTATACGAAATAACCTTCAATGACCGAACGAAACACCAAAATAACTCCAATCCTAACACAAATCCACCCCAAACTTCTAAGAATAAAGGAAATTATCAAAATTTCGCGAATTATGTTATGCACAACACAAATAAATCCCAACAATAATTCAAAACCTATTGTATCAAACCAGCAGGTTATGCATGAATTTAAGCAAAAGCTAAATCAGGGTAGAGCCCAGAACCCTTTAAATTACCCACAACATAATAGTAAGGCACCAAACCCTCCCGTCAAACGGCAGAGAGAAGGTGCTAGTAACCAATACAAAATGGACACAAGCGAAAATTTTCTTCAACCAGCCTCAGAATCAGAAAGCGATCCAGAGGAGTAGGTAATCCATTCCTAAAAATTAAACTAAATAATATTACTCTCAAATGCCTAGTAGACACTGGTTCGTCTATCAATATTATGAAACAAAATTTCTTTAATTTCCCAATAAAATTCTCTAAAATGAAAGTCCACACTATAAATGGCACTATAGTATTGAACCAAAGCGTTTCATTGCATTCAAGCAAACTTTGTCCGACTAAACAAACATTCTTTATTCACAATTTCTCAGAAAAATATGATCTACTATTAGGCAGAAACTACTTAGAGTCAACCAACACTCAAATTAACTATTCAACACAAACAGTCAACATAAATGGCTACCCATTTAAAATGTGGTACGATCACATCCAAACAGATGAGTCAAAGGTTACCAATGAGTACCCCAAGTCATCTAACCCAGAGAAAAAACCCCTCTACATACCCCAAAAAAGGAGAAAACCCTCCGTAAAATTAAGCGGAAACCCCACTTAAAACCAGATGAGGCGAAGCCATCTAATCCGGAAGAATCCAAGACTACCCCTATTACCCCTTACATAGAAGAAGCCCTTCTAGTAACATCCTCTAACTACGCCTTAAACGACGAGTTAAGAGAATCCAACGTATTCAGATTAGAACATCTAAATACGGAAGAAAGGGAACAACTTTCACACGTTTTGCTCGAATACAGTGATATTCAGTACAAAGAATGTGAAAATTTGACCTTCACAAGTACCATAAAACACTCTATTCATAAAAAGCACGAAGACCCTGTCTATTGAAAACCATATGAATACCCCCAAGCATTTGATCAAGAAGTTAATAAACAAATTAATGAAATTAGAGAACGAAAAATAATTAGGAAATATAAATCCCCCTATTGTTCTCCAATTTGGATTGACCTAAAGAAAAGCGATACTTCTATCAAACCAAAATTTCTATTAGTAAAGACTATTGTAATCACAATGACGACAAATTCCATATTCCCGTAATGGATGAATTAGACAAGCTTGGACGCTGTCAATACTTCATAATTTCATTGAAAAGGGTATTTGGTAAGCTACGATCATCGAATCTAAAATTGCAACTTGATAAATGTGAATTTCTGAAGAAAAAAACAGAATTTCTCGGTCACATTATCACGACAGACGGTTGTAGTGACCAACTTAACTTTATACTGCAATAACTCTTCAAGACACCCTCGCCCTAAATTATAGCAGCTTTTGTGTAAAACAAAAAGCGAGAGAATTGTCTTAGACCAATCAGGACAGAATATGATCGTACGATTATACAGTTAGGAAAAGAAAAGCTATAACAGCGACCACCAGCATGCAGCTTCCCAGAGCTTGATTCATTATCGGATTAAACTTCGTGGCGAACGCTCACAATTTTTGACGCTGCCCATTTAAACTTCGCATACACGTGGAAATATAATTAGTTATATATATATATCCAATCTCATAAAACAAGAGTTGGGATATTTCAATAAATTTCCGTGTTCGATTTGTGTGAAAGTGGCAAAGAGATTCGACCCCAAGGCGTAAGGAAGGCCAGGCCTATATAAGAGCATTTGGTTGCTCTACAGCCGACTACCCCACCCGAATCGTCGACCCCCGCATCAGCTCATGGTTTAAACCCCGTTCGCTCCAAGAAGAGGCCACGAGGCGACATAACCTTCAGCAACAAGTTACGCAACCGGCCACCTGCCGAATAATAACTGGGCAAATATATTGGAAGGCTAGAGCTCATCCCGTTTATTCAGTTATGCAGAAGTTTAGACGACCGGATCAGATTTAATTATATTTGGACATCATCAACGTCACGCAGTGAAGATCATCTCCTATGACCAACAGAGGTCTAACTTTGTGATTTCGTCTTATCG
Source organism: Drosophila erecta (assembly GCF_003286155.1). Classification (NCBI taxonomy): domain Eukaryota; kingdom Metazoa; phylum Arthropoda; class Insecta; order Diptera; family Drosophilidae; genus Drosophila; species Drosophila erecta. The sequence goes on along the minus strand of NW_020825249.1, from coordinate 164,865 downwards.
CAACGCAGCGTAGCAGCCAGCGGTTTCCTAAGGTCTTATCGCTGCAGTGCTGCCGTTATATTTCGTGTTTTGTTTTGATTCTTGATTTTCTTTTGTATTGCGATTTATAATGAATTAAATACTCGCAGATTGACGGAACTTTTGGAATTTGGATAGGAATTTAAATTAGAACCTTTAAAGTTTGACTTACAGCTCGACAATGTCAACGTGAACTTGGGCCCAACTTTACGCACATCATGGAGTGGATATTTAAGGTCGTGAGTACTACAATAACAATGATAAATACCTTATTATGAATTACCTATATTAAAATTCTAACAAAATGCCACTCGAACGTCTAAATAAAATAATATCTGCATTTGACTAAGGATTATGTAATTATATTTGCTAATTTTATATTCAATTGCTTATAACTATTTGCATTATACTTTACTTTTATATACTTTATTTTACCCGCTGAATATAAACAAAAAATGAAGAGTTAGAGAATGCCTAGGATAATTATGCGTAGATAAAAATATTGTTAGTTTGTAAAAGAGATTTAATGGAACCGTTTACTGAACTGAATTTATATAAATGGAATTATGATTGAAGATATATTGAAAAATAATGAATTGTGAATAAATAGATTTAATGGTTTGTCGAGTACTTATGTTGAACACTTTCTTAAATATGTGGTAGAGTTATTTTGAACTTGGCCAAGGGACAATGTAAATATTTTAAGTAGCATTGTCATGGTAGGGAGGGTAAAGACTTAGGGAATCATTAACATCCAAAATTCCCAATACTTATCAGAATCTATAGCTTATCTTCACACGTGTCGGCGTGTATCATTAGTATCAATATAAAGCCATTTCTTTTATTAATCGGTAGTCCACTTTTGAATATTGTTTATGAGTAAGACGCACTTATTAAAATGTAGTAGCGTTTCGTACTATCCTAAGCTAAAAGAACCCTGACCTACGGCGAGCTAGACCCGAGCATAGCAAGAGTGCGCATCCCTAGCGAAGGAAGTACAAGGTCCTCTTTATTAGTAATTACCACCCACTATTAAAAGACCACCTAGTTCAAAATCTATCGAACTACGGTACACTACACATTTTTGGCGCCCAACGTGGGGCACGACAAGTACTATATATTTTTGAAGCGAACGTGGGGGACCGAGAAAATACACTACACATTTTTTTGGCGCCCAACGTGGGGCCCGAGAAAATACACTACACATTTTTTTGAAGCCCAACGAGTGGAGCACGACAAGTACTATACATTTTCGGCTCAGACGTGAAGCTCGAAAAGTCCTTAACTTGTTATAGCACACTTAGCTCTAAAGTAATCCATCCACAGTTAAAACACAATATAACTAATTCCAATAAATTAACATATTGGATTGAGAGTATCTATTTGGAAGGGATAGTAAAACTTAGGAACATGCGATTCAATTTGAAAGAGAATTGATCGACCAAGTGGAACTGTTTCGAATCCACAGAAGCTCATCACCATACGTTTCTTTACTCAACTTTATTTACAATTTGATTTTTCTGGAATACATTATACTTACACTTCAATAAGTCCGTATATTGTCCGATTTTCAAGTAAATAAAAGCATGAGGCAAAAGACCAGCTACAATCCACTAACAAATAGAGATACAACTAAGATTCTGATAGAAGTGATCGACATAAAGAAAGACAAACCAAACAATTACAACATATCTTAACAACAATATTATGGCAGCGAAGAATAGTGCAGGTAATGCAGTTGAAGTTTCACAAGGCGTTGAAAATAGCTGTGCCATATGTAAAGAAATCTTAGCACCAACCGTTTTGTCAGCAACAACATCGTGCAGGCATACATTTCATAAAAAGTGCATTATAAACCACTTAAAAAGTACACAAACATCGTAGCGGTTCTCAGAAAGTCGTTGCAGACACCTTATCCAGACAGAACGACCCAGCCATCGATGAATTTTGTCAAAATGGACCCATAGTTGACGTAGATTCCCCACATTTCAAATCCACGGAATACTTGGACTTAATAAAGACAATATCTAACAATCAATCAAGATTTCCCGATCTACAAATCAGGGATGGATATATTCACAAAAGAACTACTTTTGTATCAGATGATATAAAGCAAGAAAACCCATGGAAACTATGGATACCTTCAGCTTTAGTACCCGATATATTGTTTCAGGCTCATGATGCACCAAGTTCTTCTCATTGTGGCATGAGTAAAACTGTAGAAAAACTAAAAAGATATTTGTTTTGGCATTGCATGGTTACGCAAATACGCAACTATATATCTAATTGTGTAATTTGTCGTACCACGAAAAGTCCAAACACGGTTCTAAAACCGCCAATGGGTAAACCGTTAACCTCAGACAGGCCATTCCAAAAATTATATATTGACCTCTTAAGCCCATACCCTCGCACAAAAAAAGGTCACATAGGTTTGTTGATTGTCGTTGACCATAACACCCGTTTCCACTTTTTGTTACCTCTTAAGAAGTTCACCGCTCCCAAAATCTGTGACTACTTAAAGGGGGCTATATTCTATACGTTTGGCGTCCCAGAAGTAATACTTTCTGATAATGGAAGTCAGTTTAAGTCAAGATATTTCCAAGCTTTTCTTACTAGTTTTGGCGTACAGCAAAAACTTACAGCCATATATTCTCCACAGGCGAACGCGAGTGAAAGACTTAACAGATCGGTGTTAGCCGCTGTAAGAGCTTATATAGGGAAAGATCACACAAATTGGGATGACAACTTAGACGCTATTAGCGGATCTTTAAGAGCATCGTTACATAGAAGCACAGGTTCGTCACCTTACTTTCTGACATTTGGACAAAATATGATCCTTAACGGCAAGGACTATAGTCTCCTGCGTACTCTAAATATGTTAGCGGACGACACTCGGTTATCCAAACCGGAGGCTTTAGAACTGCAGAGACGGCAAGCTAAACTGAACCTAAACCGATCCCATGAAGAAAACGCGAATAGATACAACCTACGCACACCGCAGATAGAATTTAAAAACGGCGATTTTGTTTACGCTAGAAACTTTACGCAAAGTAATGCCGTAAAGAAATTCAGTAGTAAATTGGCACCCGTATTTATCCCAGCTAAAGTTTATAAGAAACGTAGCTCGTACTACTACGAATTAGAGGATGAGAGAGGAAGGAAATTAGGAGTATTCCATTTGAAGGATATACAAGCTAGAAAACAAGGAGTTTCTTCAGATAAGGCTTCCTTGAAATAGTCTCGTTACCCTTATCTGTGGGTGTGGTGACCAACTGAACTTTACACTGCAATAACTCTTCAAGACACCCTCGCCCTAAATTATAGCAGCTTTTGTGTAAAACAAAAAGCGAGAGAATTGTCTTAGACCAATCAGGACAGAATATGATCGTACGATTATACAGTTAGGGAAAGAAAAGCTATAACAGCGACCACCAGCATGCAGCTTCCCAGAGCTTAGATCATTATCGGATTAAACTTCGTGGCGAACGCTCACAATTTTGACGCTGCCCATTTAACTTCATATACACGTGGAAATATAATTTAGTTATATATATCCAATCTCATAAAAACAAGAGTTGGGATATTTCAATAAATTTCCGTATTCGATTCGTGTGAAAGTGGCAATGAGATTCGACCCCAAGGCGTAAGGAAGGCCAGGCCTATATAAGAGCATTTGGTTGCTCTACAGCCGACTAGACGAGGAGTGTCTACCAGAAATACTAACAGAGGAAATTTGGATAGGATCTTAACAAAACCTCCAACGAATTCCAGTATGACTCTATTACTCAACCAGAGTTGATGAACTTTATACAGTTTACGGTTAGCCTACAACAGGCTCAACTTATGGATAACCTTACCACTTATTTAGGGAAGACTATAGAGACATCTATTAAAAGTCATTTAGACAACTTACAATTATCTCAGCCCACACATACAAATTACACACCTGACAATATCCAACCAAATACAGATTTGAGCAGGAACAATTCCAATCAAAATCGGTATTCTCAGAATTTAGACAATAATGTAGAAGAAAGAGGCGGAAACAGGAGCAATGCAAGCTCATATATTAGCCCGGAAAAAGTATCAGGAATCATTCAAAAATGGGGATTAAAGTTCGATGGTAGCAAAACAAGCATCAGGATAGATGAATTCATTTACAGGATATGCTCACTTACCAAACAAAATCTAGGCAATGATTATGGACTTCTATGTGACCATTTGTACCTTCTGTTTGCAGGAAAAGCAAGCGATTGGTATTAGAAGTTTCATCGAAACAATCCAAATTTCGATTGGAACACATTTTGTGGCGAATTTAGGAAGAGATTCGAAGATATAGAGACAGATTATGATATTTGGGAGGGAATCCGAAAACGCAAGCAAGGAGAAAATGAAGCATTTGAAGATTTCCAGGAAACCATGGAACGGTTGATTGACAGACTGCAAAATGGAGTTTCCGAAACACAATTAGTTGAGTTATTAGTTAGAAATTCGAAGCCTAGCTTACATCATGAGTTGCTGCATCTTAAAATCCCAAACAGTACACAACTCCGATACGAAGTGCGCAGGCATGAACAGTTTTATAACAATCTCAGGACGTTTAAGCTCAGGGTTTCATCGCTCCTGCGCGGCAGAATTAACCACCGAAGAAGAGGAAACAGGTTTAGTAAGAGTAGGTGAAGAAGTAAACCAAATTCAACGTCGAAACACCACAACTTGTTGGAATTGTGACAAACAAGGCCACAGATTCGATGATTGTATGGCTAAAAGAATTATATTTTGTTACGGTTGCGGACTTAAAGAAAAGTACAAGCCGACTTGTCCAAGCTGTAATCCGGGAAACCGACAAAAGGATGTTTCTATGAGCAACAAGATACATCCGTAGATTCAGAAGTTGCTAAGTTAAAATCTACCACTGAAACCAGTGAATTTCAGGAGATAGAACCTTTAGGTCAGCCTGATATTCACTTTTCCTTTATACCCCTACATATAAGAATTCAAAATTACAATAATAAGCGTAGAGAAATATTTGGTAAAGTAGATAGTATAGGAACTCATTTAAAACCCAGACGATCTAGTAGCCGATTGAGAGAATTTTGGAAGAAGGTTCGTCTTGACCGACAGAAACTTATTTCCGCTGTAGTACTTAGCTCTGACCAAAGACTCTATACGGATATCAATATAGAGGGTCAAACTTACAAGGCTTTATTAGGTTCTGGAGCAACAATAAGTTGTTAGGCGGATTAACTGCTCAGAACTTCCTTAAACACAACAACGTAAAAAAATGTTCTGGCGAAATTCGCGCTGCGAACGGAACAAAAAGTAAAGTAGTGTCAAAACTTATAACTTCCATTAAGTATGGAGATACGATAGACAATCTTGAATTATTTATAATACCAGAACTTCAACAGGATGTATATTTAGGCATTGATTTTTGGCAAAAGTTTGGATTACTAAACAAAATTACGAGCAATCCGACCATCGCATGCATATTGGCAGATACCGCTCGACGAAAATTCTAAGCAATACACTGCGTTTACAATACCGAATAGACCGCTATATCAGTATAAAATGATGCCCTTTGGTCTCTGTAACGCGGCCCAAACTCTTTGTCGTCTTATGGATCGAGTCATTCCAGCTCATCTTAGGAATAGAGTATTTGTTTATCTTGACGACTTATTAGTTTTGTTCGAGGATTTTGAATCCCATATGCTTTTACTACAGGAGATAGCTTTATGCTTACGTAAAGCAAATCTCACTATCAATGCCAGCAAATCCAAATTTTGTATGAAGGAGATCATATATCTCGGTTTTATAATTGGGAATGGACAAATAAGAACCAACCCAGATAAGGTTAAAGCGATAGCAGAATTTCAAAAACCAACTTCGATTAAGCAGTTGCGGAGATTTCTAGGATTAGCGGGATGGTACCGACGGCTTGTAGAAAACTTTGCCACTATTAGTGGCACCATACGGTGGTGTATTTTTAGAACGGACAACAAATTTCTGAGATGATCTATATCAACATCTAACAATTTGCGCATATGCGACTGTGGGAAGGATTCGGACAATTTCTCTGTCTCATCTACCATGCTAATAAACTCGGATATGTTACTCGAGTGCCTCAAGCAGTCACGTTGCTCAAACACCAGTACATTACCATCTATGACGGGAATGTATTTGGCGTGCGAGAAGTCGGTAATCCGTGCATTTGTTACTGCCAAGGTGATGAGCGTTATGGGGGCGAACCTGCAATCCAAACGTAGAATGAGACCACGGCTTACTATCTAGAAATATGGTATAAGCAAAATAAAAGTGGGAATATTTATTTGAGGTTGTCCTTATGGACCACCCTCCCCTCAATGAGAACAGACGTTCCCAGGTCTGCCTGCACTGTTTGTTCTGTGCATAATGGGGTAAGCTTGTTTCCAAGCCTTTTATTGTTCTTGACAAAAACCTCATTTCCTACCTCAATCTGCATCTTTCGATGTTGTTTTTCTGGGCCTTTATCAGCTTGTCTTTAATGCCTAGGCAGCGATCAGCGGAACCTGAGTGGAGAAACTCGACCGGTTTCTCCTGAGTGACAGAATGTAGAGTCTTATTATATTCTATCGTTGCCCTCAAGATTAATTCTGACGTATCGCTGATTTTCTTGTCTAGTTAAAGACACCTGGCGATTTCTGACAAGGTGCTGTGGAATCGTTCCACCTGACCGTTTGATGAGCTATGCAGCGGGGCCGCGTTGACAATGTCAATGTGGTAGCTGTTCTTAAGTAACGAGGTAATAGTCTCTGAATTGAAGGCGGCTTCGTTGTCGCAATATATTGTCTTGAATTTAGGGAACAAATTTACGAGTTGAAGCAGGGGCCCCGTGACGTCCACTATTGTTCTGGACAACACTGGTTGCACTATTGCAAACTTTGAGAACTTGTCAACGCACGTTAAGAATTGCTTCTTACCGGTTGAGAAGATATCAATGTGCAACATTTCGCCGGTATAGGTAAGAATAGGTGTTTCCCCGAGCTCTTGTTTTTTAGGGTGCCTGTCATATTTGGCCTTGGTGCATATTTTGCAATTTGCAACCACTTCTTATGCTATGCTGCTCATTTTGGGGAAATAGTAATCGCGGAGAATTTTCTTGGTATTCTCCTGAGCTGCCCTGTGTGCACGATTGTGTTCTGTCGTGACAATTTCCAGTTGCTCATTTCGATTGGTAACATCTATTACAATATTTTTACAGTATCGGAACTGCGTAGCCGGGAAATGGGCAATTAAGTCGTGTTGAAAGCTTTCAGGGTGGGTAGGTCGCAGTGTATCGCATTCACGACATCGGGGTTCAGGACCTCCTTTAGCATTTCCTAAATGGTGCTTTTGTCGGAGAAATTGATTAAGTGCCGAGTTTTACTACGAAACAACACCAAGCTTCGCTTTAGTCGGAAGCGTACTTCTTCTACAACAATTTGATTTCTGAAGCAGTTCACTGGTTGGTCTGTCGCTTCGACCGTGTAGGTCAGTGACACTTCGCTGTGAATAGTCGCAGCGTCTGAAGGAGGCTCACTTTGTAAGGCATTAGCGTTCTGCCTGGAACGAGCGTCCGCCACATGGTTGTCTTTTCCCGGTTGGTAGTGGATTTTTGCGTTATGATCATTAATATACGCTTTCCATCTTTTTATTTTCGGATTTGGATTCCGATCGTATACCGCGAATGTCAACGGTTGATGGTCCGTATAAATGTTAATATTGCGAGTGACATACAGGTAGTGTTGTAACTTGCCTAAGGCCCACACTATGGCCAACAATTCTTTCTTTAAGGGTCCTAGAGATCATAGTGATGGGTCTTTTATCTTGCGATAGGACTGCACCGATACCGTTTGCGGAAGCATCCGTCGCTAGATCGAATGGCTTCCTGAAATCAGGGTATCTGAGAATTACATCCTCAGAAGCCAAGACATTTCTCAGCCTCTCGATTGCATCTCTCTGCAAATCACCGAACTCGATAGGAGTCTTCCTGGACATGTGCTTGCTGATGGAGCCATTTTCTCCTTTCATTAAGCTTGTCAACGGCGATCGCCGCAAAGTCTTTAACGAAGCAACGGTAATAACTTGCTAGACCCAAGAATGACCTTAGCTCATACAAATTTGTAGGCTCTGGGTATTCCTTTATGGCCTTTACCTTTTCTGGGTTGGTTTTTGCACCTCCATTGGTGACAATAAATCCAAGATACTCAACGCTTTGCTTAAAAAAGTGTGTCTTCTCGTTGGATACCTTCATGTTGGCATCAAATAGGCTTTTTAAGACCCAATCTATGTGCTTAACATGGTCGTTTTCATTTTCAGAAAAAATAATGACATAATCTACGTAAACATAGCATGATTTGCCAATCTGTTCCCGTAAGACGTCGGCGATCGCTCTTTGGAAGATGCTTCCCGCATTCTTCAACCCGAACGGTAACCGACAAAATTCATACTTTCCGCCGTTCACCGAAAAGGAAGACTTTTCACGGTCATGTTCGGCCAAGTATATCTGGTGGTAGCCGGACTTCAAATCTAACGTTGTGAAGTACTTGGCTTTTCCTAAGTTTGCCAGTATCATGGGGATGTTTGGCATTGGGTACTTATCAGCGATGTTTTTTTCGTTAAGTTTCCTAAAGTCTATAACCAAACGCTTATTTTTGTTCCCCAGTTCATCATGGCCTTTTTTGTCAACAACCCATGTTGGATTATTGTACGGTGACCTTGAGGTTCTAATAATGCCTTTCTGCAGTAAGTCTGCGATCTCTCGCTTAACAAACTCAGATACACCCATGGGGTGCGGGTATAATTTGGAATATACCGGCTTATCGTCGCTTGTGCGAATTGTGGCAACAACAGAAGTATTAAACGGCAGTGCCTTGTTAGAAGCTGAAAATGCCTTAGACCTGTTTGCGATCATGGTTCTGAATTCAGTTTTCACAGATTCTGGTACCGTAATGTCATTCCCGTTAGTGAAGTTTACATCGTCGCAAGTATGATACTGTAGCTCTTCAACAACAGAACCATAGTTGATTGTGCCTTTCTCTGTGTCTAGCTTTGCTCCAACTTGAGCTAGAAAATCAAAACCAATAATGCCATCAAAAAGTGTTAAGGTGTCCAAAAGGAAAAAATCCGCTGTTTTCCCGAAAACGTTCATTAAACATTTCTGTTTAACTCTGTTAGAACCGTGGATGGAACTAACCGTGAAAGGGGATTTGACCGGCACCACATTTTTTAGCTCCTTTACGGGCTTGATGTAGTTTTTCGGCGCCCCTGTGTCTATTAAAATTTTTAATTTCCTCCCATGTAACTGGCGTTCAATGAACGGCAGTCGGGAGCGTTCCCTAAATAATTTACTTGGTCACAAACGTCGGAATCGTCATCTACTTCGGCGACAGCCGCTGCTGCCGCTCTATCATATTCACTGCCACTTTCGTCGTCGACGTGTTGTAAGTATTGGGAATTTTGGATGTTAATAATTCCCTAAGTCTTTACCCTCCCTACCATGACAACGCTACTTAAAATATTTACATTGTCCCTTGGCCAAGTTCAAAATAACTCTACCACATATTTAAGAAAGTGTTCAACATAAGTACTCGACAAACCATTAAATCTATTTATTCACAATTCATTCTTTTTCAATATATCTTCAATTATAATTCCATTTATATAAATTCAGTTTAGTAAACGGTTCCATTAAATCTCTTTTACAAACTAACAAATTTTAATCTACGCATAATTATCCTAGTCATTCTCTAACTCTTCATTTTCGTTTATATTCAGTGGGTAAAATAAAGTATATAAAAGTAAAGTATAAAGCAGATATATATAAGTAGTTGAATATAAATTAGCAGATATAATTATATAATTTTTAGTCAAATGCAGATCTTATTTTATTTAGACGTTCGAGTGGGATTTTGTTAGAATTTAATTATAGGTGATTCATAATAATGTTTTTATCATTGTTGTTGTAGTACTCACGACCTTAAATATCCACTCCATGATGTGCGTAAAGTTGGGCCCAAGTTCAAGTTGACATTGTCGAGCTGTAGGTCAAACTTTAAAGGTTCTAAGTTAAATTCCTATTCAAATGCCAAAAGTACCGTCAATCTGCGAGTATTTAATTCATTATTAATTGCTTTACAAAAGAATCGAATCAAAACAAAACACGAAATGTAACCGCAGCACTGCAGCGATAAGACCTTAGGAAACCGCTGGCTGCTACGCTGCGCCGCGATAAGACGGAATCACAAAGTTAGACCTCCGTTGGTCATTGGAGATGATCTTCCTTGCGTAACGTTGATGATGTCCAAATATAATTAAATCTGATCCGGTCGTCTAAACTTCTGCACAGCTGAATAATCTGGATGAGCTCTAGCCTTCCAATATATTTGGCCAGTTATCATTCGGCAGGTGGCCGGTTGCGTAACTTGTTGGCTGAAGGTTATGTCGCCTCGTGGCCTCTTCTTGGAGCGAACGGGATTTAAACCATGAGCTGATGCGGTGGTCGACGAGACGGGGGGGGTAGTCGGCTGTAGAGCAACCAAATGCTCTTATATAGGCCTGGCCTTCCTTAAGCCTTGGGGTCGAATCTCTTTGCCACTTTCACACAAATCGCACACGGAAATTTATTGAAATATCCCACTCTTGTTTTTATTAAATTGGATATATATAATTAAATTATATTTCCACGTGTATGTGAAGTTTAATTGGACAGCGTCAAAAATTGTGAGCGTTCGCCACGAGGTTTAATTCGATAATGAATTAAGCTCTGGGAAGCTGCTGTAGCTTTTCTTTTCCTAACTGTGCAATCGTACGATCATATTCTGTCCTGATTGGTCTAAGACAATTCTCTCACTTTTTGGGTTACACAAAAGCTGCTATAATTTAGGGCGAGGGTGTCTTGAAGAGTTATTGCAGTGTAAAGTTAAGTTGGTCACTACAAACTTTAGATCAAGAAGATAAAGAAGAATTACTACAACAAATAAGTGTTTTCCCCAAAAAAAAATGGACAAGTAAATGAACTCGTAAACTCGTGAACCCCGTAATAGAAGCCATTGATAAAGGAATCGAATTGACCAATCATCTAAATAGTAACTTTGAAGGAGAACAAATGTAAGCCTTAGTAATTTTCAGCCTACAACATTCACTGAATACATAGAAGACATAGAACTTGTTTTGCAACTGACACACTTAGGTATCTTTAACCCAAAACTTTTAAAACACGATTCATTAACTCACGTCAATTCTGAAAAAATTCGTAATATCAAAACTTCAAATTGGTTTAAATCTGATACGAACGAAATTCTAATAATATCCCACATTAGGAGAGAAATAATTAAAACACAATTTTTTGAAATAATACCATACCCAGACGAAAATAGTAACATACTATCTGAAACAATACATGACAAATATTTTTTACACAATAATCAAACTTACACTGCAAATTCCCAAAGCTTGGTCATAAATAAATGTATAACAGGCATACTAAACCAACTCTCAACACAATGTAGATACAGTAAAACACATTCTGAGTTTGTAATAAAATATGTAGAATCTAATATAATTACAACTTGGAACCTTCCCAAGACTATTTTAAACCAAAATTTTATTAATAGAGAAATTATAATAGAAGGTAACAAGATGAAAACATTTAATTATAAGATATATTAATTACCAACACAATGTTAGATTACACTCAAAGTATTTATGTAAACAATAATGTAACAAAACTTGAACCACTAGAATACAGTCACACAAAAGAAATAATCGAACAACACAATCAGATGATTAATGTCTTTTCAATAATAACACTTACAGCATTATTGATACTAGTTATAATTGTTGCATTGTACTTTACTTATAAATATAAAACTATACCCCAAAAATTAATTGTAAAATTCAAAAATCAAACCCCAGAAAACGGCCCTGATACAGAAAACGTTGTACCCCACGTAAATACCCCTGTATTGTACCCTAAAATAAGCGCCTGAGGACAGGCTTTTTTCCTAAGGATGGGGAAGTAACATATCCATTCTTATACCCACAATTCCCCATAAGATAAGCAACATATACTAGTATAAACTCATATACACACATTAATGTATAAACACAAAATATCTAAGTCTAAGCACAAAATGTAATCAAAGAACGAGAGCCCTTCGATTAACCTTGGACACAGCGTCATATTCCAAAGCCTCCCTTTCTCACAGATCGCAAATCATAAACATAGAAATTATGTTAATCCTATTATCCAGTGTTCCTCCTTTACGGATGGTCCCGGTAGATAGGTTCACTAAGATGATCCCCTGGTCCCGTGTTCGGATCCACGAAGATGGCTTGTCCCCTTGGTCGTGGTGTTACCCAGGCGGAATGTCTTCTTACGTAGATTACGGGGGAGGGCGTGAGTTTGCTCCCTTTGCTGGACACTGGCCTTCGGGCTCAGAGTGGATAAATTAAATCAAATGAAATATATTTTACGGCAAGTCGCCGGAGTAGCTGAGTCTTTATTTCTAACGTGCTCGCTGAGAACTAAATACAAAGAATAAGGAAAAATATGAATTTACCCTAGCTCCAATGCATCACGCCATAAGCTTATGGTCGGCAAGCCGACTCAGCATTTACGCAGTTCGGTACCCCGGATACTGGGTGTCCGATTGCCGCTGCTGACCGTTCATAGCGCGGGGCGCTGAACTCAATTGGGGCGCATCATTGCTTTGTTTATCTTAAGCTACTTAGTTGCTAGGGTGTTTATAAATGTAAATTATGTAGCTGCTGACATAAATATTTGGTAGCTCTATCAGTTGTTAACTACTCCCCCCCTCAAATTATGACCGTCCTCGGTTATATGAAGCTTATCGATGGTTTGTTGTATTTCGACGGAGCCTCGCCTTTCCCTTAATGCCAAAAAAAGGATGAGTGAACCAGTCAGACCAACGTTCAGGATTACACCAGCCACGAACCAAAGTTTAGGGGAGCCCTCGGCGTCAACCTCGTCCTTGAACCCTTGGATAAAGGGCAGATTGTCATTGTTCATGCGGGGTAGCAAGGGCATGCTCAGTACCGGGTCGTGGCCGACGATGTTAAGAAGTGGTGATCTCGCTACGCCAGGCTGCTTGTCTATTGTTTTTCGGAGATTTACGAACTCCGTTCCGTTGATGGTAGCTGATAGTTCGAAGGTTATCAGGTGCGTTCCTTTTACGAGCACCTCTGGGCCGCCGTCTGTGCTGATGCGGGCTGTTGCCTTGTTAATGATAACGATGCCGTCATCTATAGGCATTACTGCCCTCAGGTGGCTGGGTTGAGTGTGGAACTGGGCTGTGTTTCCCGCATGGAGTGAGCGAGCGCAAGTTTCGCGTCGCGATCGTTCGCAGAAGGTGTTGTGCGTGGTCTCCATGCACTCGGTGACCGAAAAGGTGTCCTCTTCACATTCTGCCAGGGTGTCTTCGTCGAGTCGTAGGATTACTTGATGATGATACTGGGTATACGAGGACTTTCTTACATCTGACCCTGACTCTAGGATAGGCAATTAGTATATGGATAATATTATCGGACTGAAGGACCCTAATTTTAGAGGCTTCTAGTAAACTAACTATTGGGGTGTCTTGGGGCTTCTGTCATTTTGACTTTTAGGAAGTCCGAGGCGTCCGGGGTTCCTGCGACTACCTTTAGAGCTGTACCCAAGAAGTCTAAACTTCTCGCAATACGGTGGTGTATTTTTAGAACGGACAACAAATTTCTGAGATGATCTATATCAACATCTAACAATTTGCGCATATGCGACTGTGGGGAGGATTCGGACAATTTCTCTGTCTCATCTACCATGCTAATAAACTCGGATATGTTACTCGAGTGCCTCAAGCAGTCACTTTGCTCAAACACCAGTACATTACCATCTATGACGGGAATGTATTTGGCGTGCGAGAAGTCGGTAATCCGTGCATTTGTTACTGCCAAGGTGATGAGCGTTATGGGGGCGAACCTGCAATCCAAACGTAGAATGAGACCACGGCTTACTATCTAGAAATATGGTATAAGCAAAATAAAAGTGGGAATATTTATTTGAGGTTGTCCTTATGGACCACCCTCCCCTCAATGAGAACAGACGTTCCCAGGTCTGCCTGCACTGTTTGTTCTGTGCATAATGGGGTAAGCTTGTTTCCAAGCCTTTTATTGTTCTTGACAAAAACCTCATTTCCTACCTCAATCTGCATCTTTCGATGTTGTTTTTCTGGGCCTTTATCAGCTTGTCTTTAATGCCTAGGCAGCGATCAGCGGAACCTGAGTGGAGAAACTCGACCGGTTTCTCCTGAGTGACAGAATGTAGAGTCTTATTATATTCTATCGTTGCCCTCAAGATTAATTCTGACGTATCGCTGATTTTCTTGTCTAGTTTAAGACACCTGGCGATTTCTGACAAGGTGCTGTGGAATCGTTCCACCTGACCGTTTGATGAGCTATGCAGCGGGGCCGCGTTGACAATGTCAATGTGGTAGCTGTTCTTAAGTAACGAGGTAATAGTCTCTGATTTGAAGGCGGCTTCGTTGTCGCAATATATTGTCTTGAATTTAGGGAACAAATTTACGAGTTGAAGCAGGGGCCCCGTGACGTCCACTATTGTTCTGGACAACACTGGTTGCACTATTGCAAACTTTGAGAACTTGTCAACGCACGTTAAGAATTGCTTCTTACCGGTTGAGAAGATATCAATGTGCAACATTTCGCCGGTATAGGTAAGAATAGGTGTTTCCCCGAGCTCTTGTTTTTTAGGGTGCCTGTCATATTTTGCCTTGGTGCATATTTTGCAATTTGCAACCACTTCTTATGCTATGCTGCTCATTTTGGGGAAATAGTAATCGCGGAGAATTTTCTTGGTATTCTCCTGAGCTGCCCTGTGTGCACGATTGTGTTCTGTCGTGACAATTTCCAGTTGCTCATTTCGATTGGTAACATCTATTACAATATTTTTACAGTATCGGAACTGCGTAGCCGGGAAATGGGCAATTAAGTCGTGTTGAAAGCTTTCAGGGTGGGTAGGTCGCAGTGTATCGCATTCACGACATCGGGGTTCAGGACCTCCTTTAGCATTTCCTAAATGGTGCTTTTGTCGGAGAAATTGATTAAGTGCCGAGTTTTACTACGAAACAACACCAAGCTTCGCTTTAGTCGGAAGCGTACTTCTTCTACAACAATTTGATTTCTGAAGCAGTTCACTGGTTGGTCTGTCGCTTCGACCGTGTAGGTCAGTGACACTTCGCTGTGAATAGTCGCAGCGTCTGAAGGAGGCTCACTTTGTAAGGCATTAGCGTTCTGCCTGGAACGAGCGTCCGCCACATGGTTGTCTTTTCCCGGTTGGTAGTGGATTTTTGCGTTATGATCATTAATATACGCTTTCCATCTTTTTATTTTCGGATTTGGATTCCGATCGTATACCGCGAATGTCAACGGTTGATGGTCCGTATAAATGTTAATATTGCGAGTGACATACAGGTAGTGTTGTAACTTGCCTAAGGCCCACACTATGGCCAACAATTCTTTCTTTAAGGGTCCTAGAGATCATAGTGATGGGTCTTTTATCTTGCGATAGGACTGCACCGATACCGTTTGCGGAAGCATCCGTCTCTAGATCGAATGGCTTCCTGAAATCAGGGTATCTGAGAATTACATCCTCAGAAGCCAAGACATTTCTCAGCCTCTCGAATGCATCTCTCTGCAAATCACCGAACTCGATAGGAGTCTTCCTGGACATGTGCTTGCTGATGGAGCCATTTTCTCCTTTCATTAAGCTTGTCAACGGCGATCGCCGCAAAGTCTTTAACGAAGCAACGGTAATAACTTGCTAGACCCAAGAATGACCTTAGCTCATACAAATTTGTAGGCTCTGGGTATTCCTTTATGGCCTTTACCTTTTCTGGGTTGGTTTTTGCACCTCCATTGGTGACAATAAATCCAAGATACTCAACGCTTTGCTTAAAAAAGTGTGTCTTCTCGTTGGATACCTTCATGTTGGCATCAAATAGGCTTTTTAAGACCCAATCTATGTGCTTAACATGGTCGTTTTCATTTTCAGAAAAAATAATGACATAATCTACGTAAACATAGCATGATTTGCCAATCTGTTCCCGTAAGACGTCGGCGATCGCTCTTTGGAAGATGCTTCCCGCATTCTTCAACCCGAACGGTAACCGACAAAATTCATACTTTCCGCCGTTCACCGAAAAGGAAGACTTTTCACGGTCATGTTCGGCCAAGTATATCTGGTGGTAGCCGGACTTCAAATCTAACGTTGTGAAGTACTTGGCTTTTCCTAAGTTTGCCAGTATCATGGGGATGTTTGGCATTGGGTACTTATCAGCGATGTTTTTTTCGTTAAGTTTCCTAAAGTCTATAACCAAACGCTTATTTTTGTTCCCCAGTTCATCATGGCCTTTTTTGTCAACAACCCATGTTGGATTATTGTACGGTGACCTTGAGGTTCTAATAATGCCTTTCTGCAGTAAGTCTGCGATCTCTCGCTTAACAAACTCAGATACACCCATGGGGTGCGGGTATAATTTGGAATATACCGGCTTATCGTCGCTTGTGCGAATTGTGGCAACAACAGAAGTATTAAACGGCAGTGCCTTGTTAGAAGCTGAAAATGCCTTAGACCTGTTTGCGATCATGGTTCTGAATTCAGTTTTCACAGATTCTGGTACCGTAATGTCATTCCCGTTAGTGAAGTTTACATCGTCGCAAGTATGATACTGTAGCTCTTCAACAACAGAACCATAGTTGATTGTGCCTTTCTCTGTGTCTAGCTTTGCTCCAACTTGAGCTAGAAAATCAAAACCAATAATGCCATCAAAAAGTGTTAAGGTGTCCAAAAGGAAAAAATCCGCTGTTTTCCCGAAAACGTTCATTAAACATTTCTGTTTAACTCTGTTAGAACCGTGGATGGAACTAACCGTGAAAGGGGATTTGACCGGCACCACATTTTTTAGCTCCTTTACGGGCTTGATGTAGTTTTTCGGCGCCCCTGTGTCTATTAAAATGTTTAATTTCCTCCCATGTAACTGGCGTTCAATGAACGGCAGTCGGGAGCGTTCCCTAAATAATTTACTTGGTCACAAACGTCGGAATCGTCATCTACTTCGGCGACAGCCGCTGCTGCCGCTCTATCATATTCACTGCCACTTTCGTCGTCGACGTGTTGTAAGTATTGGGAATTTTGGATGTTAATAATTCCCTAAGTCTTTACCCTCCCTACCATGACAACGCTACTTAAAATATTTACATTGTCCCTTGGCCAAGTTCAAAATAACTCTACCACATATTTAAGAAAGTGTTCAACATAAGTACTCGACAAACCATTAAATCTATTTATTCACAATTCATTCTTTTTCAATATATCTTCAATTATAATTCCATTTATATAAATTCAGTTTAGTAAACGGTTCCATTAAATCTCTTTTACAAACTAACAAATTTTAATCTACGCATAATTATCCTAGTCATTCTCTAACTCTTCATTTTCGTTTATATTCAGTGGGTAAAATAAAGTATATAAAAGTAAAGTATAAAGCAGATATATATAAGTAGTTGAATATAAATTAGCAGATATAATTATATAATTTTTAGTCAAATGCAGATCTTATTTTATTTAGACGTTCGAGTGGGATTTTGTTAGAATTTAATTATAGGTGATTCATAATAATGTTTTTATCATTGTTGTTGTAGTACTCACGACCTTAAATATCCACTCCATGATGTGCGTAAAGTTGGGCCCAAGTTCAAGTTGACATTGTCGAGCTGTAGGTCAAACTTTAAAGGTTCTAAGTTAAATTCCTATTCAAATGCCAAAAGTACCGTCAATCTGCGAGTATTTAATTCATTATTAATTGCTTTACAAAAGAATCGAATCAAAACAAAACACGAAATGTAACCGCAGCACTGCAGCGATAAGACCTTAGGAAACCGCTGGCTGCTACGCTGCGCCGCGATAAGACGGAATCACAAAGTTAGACCTCCGTTGGTCATTGGAGATGATCTTCCTTGCGTAACGTTGATGATGTCCAAATATAATTAAATCTGATCCGGTCGTCTAAACTTCTGCACAGCTGAATAATCTGGATGAGCTCTAGCCTTCCAATATATTTGGCCAGTTATCATTCGGCAGGTGGCCGGTTGCGTAACTTGTTGGCTGAAGGTTATGTCGCCTCGTGGCCTCTTCTTGGAGCGAACGGGATTTAAACCATGAGCTGATGCGGTGGTCGACGAGACGGGGGGGTAGTCGGCTGTAGAGCAACCAAATGCTCTTATATAGGCCTGGCCTTCCTTAAGCCTTGGGGTCGAATCTCTTTGCCACTTTCACACAAATCGCACACGGAAAATTATTGAAATATCCCACTCTTGTTTTTATTAGATTGGATATATATAATTAAATTATATTTCCACGTGTATGTGAAGTTTAATTGGACAGCGTCAAAAATTGTGAGCGTTCGCCACGAGGTTTAATTCGATAATGAATTAAGCTCTGGGAAGCTGCTGTATCTTTTCTTTTCCTAACTGTGCAATCGTACGATCATATTCTGTCCTGATTGGTCTAAGACAATTCTCTCACTTTTTGGGTTACACAAAAGCTGCTATAATTTAGGGCGAGGGTGTCTTGAAGAGTTATTGCAGTGTAAAGTTAAGTTGGTCACTACAAACTTTAGATCAAGAAGATAAAGAAGAATTACTACAACAAATAAGTGTTTTCCCAAAAAAAAAATGCACAAGTAAATGAACTCTACCCCGTAATAGAAGCCATTGATAAAGGAATCGAATTGACCAATCATCTAAATAGTAACTTTGTAGGAGAACAAATGTAAGCCTTAGTAATTTTCAACCTACAAGAATTCACTGAATACATAGAAGACATAGAACTTGTTTTGCAACTGACACACTTAGGTATCTTTAACCCAAAACTTTTAAAACACGATTCATTAACTCACGTCAATTCTGAAAAAATTCGTAATATCAAAACTTCAAATTGGTTTAAATCTGATACGAACGAAATTCTAATAATATCCCACATTAGGAGAGAAATAATTAAAACACAATTTTTTGAAATAATACCATACCCAAACGAAAATAGTAACATACTATCTGAAACAATACATGACAAATATTTTTTACACAATAATCAAACTTACACTGCAAATTCCCAAAGCTTGGTCATAAATAAATGTATAACAGGCATACTAAACCAACTCTCAACACAATGTAGATACAGTAAAACACATTCTGAGTTTGTAATAAAATATGTAGAATCTAATATAATTACAACTTGGAACCTTCCCAAGACTATTTTAAACCAAAATTTTATTAATAGAGAAATTATAATAGTTAACAACATGATGAAAACATTTAATTATAAGATATATTAATTACCAACACAATGTTAGATTACACTCAAAGTATTTATGTAAACAATAATGTAACAAAACTTGAACCACTAGAATACAGTCACACAAAAGAAATAATCGAACAACACAATCAGATGATTAATGTCTTTTCAATAATAACACTTACACCATTAATGATACTAGTTATAATTGTTGCATTGTACTTTACTTATAAATATAAAACTATACCCCAAAAATTAATTGTAAAATTCAAAAATCAAACCCCAGAAAACGAACCTGAAACAGAAAACGTTGTACCCCACGTAAATACCCCTGTATTGTACCCTAAAATAAGCGCCTGAGGACAGGCTTTTTTCCTAAGGATGGGGAAGTAACATATCCATTCTTATACCCACAATTCCCCATAAGATAAGCAACATATACTAGTATAAACTCATATACACACATTAATGTATAAACACAAAATATCTAAGTCTAAGCAAAAAATGTAATCAAAGAACGAGAGCCCTTCGATTAACCTTGGACACAGCGTCATATTCCAAAGCCTCCCTTTCTCACAGACCGCAAATCATAAACATAGAAATTATGTTAATCCTATTATACAGTGTTCCTCCTTTACGGATGGTCCCGGTAGATAGGTTCACTAAGATGATCCCCTTGTCCCGTGTTCGGATCCACGAAGATTGCTTGTCCCCTGGTCGTGGTGTTACCCAGGCGGAATGTCTTCTTACGTAGATTAAGGGGGAGGGCGTGAGTTTGCTCCCTTTGCTGGACACTGGCCTTCGGGCTCAGAGTGGATAAATTAAATCAAATGAAATATATTTTACGGCAAGTCGCCGGAGTAGCTGAGTCTTTATTTCTAACGTGCTCGCTGAGAACTAAATACAAAGAATAAGGAAAAATATGAATTTACCCTAGCTCCAATGCATCACGCCATAAGCTTATGGTCGGCAAGCCGACTCAGCATTTACGCAGTTCGGTACCCCGGATACTGGGTGTCCGATTGCCGCTGCTGACCGTTCATAGCGCGGGGCGCTGAACTCAATTGGGGCGCATCATTGCATTGTTTATCTTAAGCTACTTAGTTGCTAGGGTGTTTATAAATGTAAATTATGTAGCTGCTGACATAAATATTTGGTAGCTCTATCAGTTGTTAACTACTCCCCCCCTCAAATTATGACCGTCCTCGGTTATATGAAGCTTATCGATGGTTTGTTGTATTTCGACGGAGCCTCGCCTTTCCCTTAATGCCAAAAAAAGGATGAGTGAACCAGTCAGACCAACGTTCAGGATTACACCAGCCACGAACCAAAGTTTAGGGGAGCCCTCGGCGTCAACCTCGTCCTTGAACCCTTGGATAAAGGGCAGATTGTCATTGTTCATGCGGGGTAGCAAGGGCATGCTCAGTACCGGGTCGTGGCCGACGATGTTAAGAAGTGGTGATCTCGCTACGCCAGGCTGCTTGTCTATTGTTTTTCGGAGATTTACGAACTCCGTTCCGTTGATGGTAGCTGATAGTTCGAAGGTTATCAGGTGCGTTCCTTTTACGAGCACCTCTGGGCCGCCGTCTGTGCTGATGCGGTGATAACGATGATGATAACGATGCCGTCATCTATAGGCATTACTGCCCTCAGGTGGGTGGGTTGAGTGTGGCACTGGGCTGTGTTTCCCGCATGGAGTGAGCGAGCGCAAGTTTCGCGTCGCGATCGTTCGCAGAAGGTGTTGTGCGTGGTCTCCATGCGTGGTCTCCATGACCGAAAAGGTGTCCTCTTCACATTCTGCTAGGGTGTCTTCGTCGAGTCGTAGGATTACTTGATGATGTGATACTGGGTATACGAGGAATTTCTTACATCTGACCCTGACTCTAGGATAGGCAATTAGTATATGGATAATATTATCGGACTGAAGGACCCTAATTTTAGAGACTTCTAGTAAACTAACTATTGGGGTGTCTTGTTCATTCGTGATTTCAGATCGGCATGATCAAGGATAGTGGGATGTATTATGTTGGCCTTAGCCAATGTTACGGTGAGAATTCAATTTTGTATTTCTGTTGTTAGCATTCTATTTCTCGCTAATAGCGCCTCGTACAGGTGCGGGTGTCAACCAAATCGTTTGTTCTGAGTTCTGCTTCTGAGTTTCGGAATTAATGTTAATTTGCCTGGAGTTTGAGTCCACTAGCTGGGCTTCTGTCATTTTGACTTTTAGGAAGTCCAAAGCGTCCGGGGTTCCTGCGACTACCTTTAGAGCTGTACCCAAGAAGTCTAAACTTCTGGCAATACGGCGGTGTATTTTTAGAACGGACAACAAATTTCTGAGATGATCTATATCAACATCTAACACTTTGCGCATATGCGACTGTGGGAAGGATTCGGACAATTTCTCTGTCTCATCTAATAAGCTCGGATATGTTACTCGAGTGCCTCAAGCAGTCACTTTGCTCAAACACCAGTACATTACCATCTATGACGGGAATGTATTTGGCGTGCGAGAAGTCGGTAATCCGTGCATTTGTTACTGCCAAGGTGATGAGCGTTATGGGGGCGAACCTGCAATCCAAACGTAGAATGAGACCACGGCTTACTATCTAGAAATATGGTATAAGCAAAATAAAAGTGGGAATATTTATTTGAGGTTGTCCTTATGGACCACCCTCCCCTCAATGAGAACAGACGTTCCCAGGTCTGCCTGCACTGTTTGTTCTGTGCATAATGGGGTAAGCTTGTTTCCAAGCCTTTTATTGTTCTTGACAAAAACCTCATTTCCTACCTCAATCTGCATCTTTCGATGTTGTTTTTCTGGGCCTTTATCAGCTTGTCTTTAATGCCTAGGCAGCGATCAGCGGAACCTGAGTGGAGAAACTCGACCGGTTTCTCCTGAGTGACAGAATGTAGAGTCTTATTATATTCTATCGTTGCCCTCAAGATTAATTCTGACGTATCGCTGATTTTCTTGTCTAGTTTAAGACACCTGGCGATTTCTGACAAGGTGCTGTGGAATCGTTCCACCTGACCGTTTGATGAGCTATGCAGCGGGGCCGCGTTGACAATGTCAATGTGGTAGCTGTTCTTAAGTAACGAGGTAATAGTCTCTGATTTGAAGGCGGCTTCGTTGTCGCAATATATTGTCTTGAATTTAGGGAACAAATTTACGAGTTGAAGCAGGGGCCCTGTGACGTCCACTATTGTTCTGGACAACACTGGTTACACTATTGCAAACTTTGAGAACTTGTCAACGCACGTTAAGAATTGCTTCTTATCGGTTGAGAAGATATCAATGTGCAACATTTCGCCGGTATAGGTAAGAATAGGTGTTTCCCCGAGCTCTTGTTTTTTAGGGTGCCTGTCATATTTGGCCTTGGTGCATATTTTGCAATTTGCAACCACTTCTTATGCTATGCTGCTCATTTTGGGGAAATAGTAATCGCGGAGAATTTTCTTGGTATTCTCCTGAGCTGCCCTGTGTGCACGATTGTGTTCTGTCGTGACAATTTCCAGTTGCTCATTTCGATTGGTAACATCTATTACAATATTTTTACAGTATCGGAACTGCGTAGCCGGGAAATGGGCAATTAAGTCGTGTTGAAAGCTTTCAGGGTGGGTAGGTCGCAGTGTATCGCATTCACGACATCGGGGTTCAGGACCTCCTTTAGCATTTCCTAAATGGTGCTTTTGTCGGAGAAATTGATTAAGTGCCGAGTTTTACTACGAAACAACACCAAGCTTCGCTTTAGTCGGAAGCGTACTTCTTCTACAACAATTTGATTTCTGAAGCAGTTCACTGGTTGGTCTGTCGCTTCGACAGTGTAGGTCAGTGAATAGTCGCAGCGTCTGAAGGAGGCTCACTTTGTAAGGCATGACCGTTCTGCCTGGAAAGAGCGTCCGCCACATGGTTGTCTTTTCCCGGTTGGTAGTGGATTTTTGCGTTATGATCATTAATATACGCTTTCCATCTTTTTATTTTCGGATTTGGATTCCGATCGGATACCGCGAATGTCAACGGTTGATGGTCCGTATAAATGTTAATATCGAGAGGTAGTGTTGTAACTTGCCTAAGGCCCACACTATGGCCAACAATTCTCTTTCGTTAATGGCGTAGTGTGACTCACTTTCTTTAAGGGTCCTAAAGATCATAGTGATGGGTCTTTTATCTTGCGATAGGACTGCACCGATACCGTTTGCGGAAGCATCCGTCGCTAGATCGAATGGCTTCCTGAAATCAGGGTATCTGAGAATTACATCCTCAGAAGCCAAGACATTTCTCAGCCTCTCGAATGCATCTCTCTGCAAATCACCGAACTCGATAGGAGTCTTCCTGGACATGTGCTTGCTGATGGAGCCATTTTCTCCTTTCATTAAGCTTGTCAACGGCGATCGCCGCAAAGTCTTTAACGAAGCAACGGTAATAACTTGCTAGACCCAAGAATGACCTTAGCTCATACAAATTTGTAGGCTCTGGGTATTCCTTTATGGCCTTTACCTTTTCTGGGTTGGTTTTTGCACCTCCATTGGTGACAATAAATCCAAGATACTCAACGCTTTGCTTAAAAAAGTGTGTCTTCTCGTTGGATACCTTCATGTTGGCATCAAATAGGCTTTTTAAGACCCAATCTATGCTTAACATGGTCGTTTTCATTTTCAGAAAAAATAATGACATAATCTACGTAAACATAGCATGATTTGCCAATCTGTTCCCGTAAGACGTCGGCGATCGCTCTTTGGAAGATGCTTCCCGCATTCTTCAACCCGAACGGTAATCGACAAAATTCATACTTTCCGCCGTTCACCGAAAAGGAAGACTTTTCACGGTCATGTTCGGCCAAGTATATCTGGTGGTAGCCGGACTTCAAATCTAACGTTGTGAAGTACTTGGCTTTTCCTAAGTTTGCCAGTATCATGGGGATGTTTGGCATTGGGTACTTATCAGCGATGTTTTTTTCGTTAAGTTTCCTAAAGTCTATAACCAAACGCTTATTTTTGTTCCCCAGTTCATCATGGCCTTTTTTGTCAACAACCCATGTTGGATTATTGTACGGTGACCTTGAGGTTCTAATAATGCCTTTCTGCAGTAAGTCTGCGATCTCTCGCTTAACAAACTCAGATACACCCATGGGGTGCGGGTATAATTTGGAATATACCGGCTTATCGTCGCTTGTGCGAATTGTGGCAACAACAGAAGTATTAAACGGCAGTGCCTTGTTAGAAGCTGATAATGCCTTAGATCTGTTTGCGATCATGGTTCTGAATTCAGTTTTCACAGATTCTGGTACCGTAATGTCATTCCCGTTAGTGAAGTTTACATCGTCGCAAGTATGATACTGTAGCTCTTCAACAACAGAACCATAGTTGATTGTGCCTTTCTCTGTGTCTAGCTTTGCTCCAACTTGAGCTAGAAAATCAAAACCAATAATGCCATCAAAAAGTGTTAAGGTGTCCAAAAGGAAAAAATCCGCTGTTTTCCCGAAAACGTTCATTAAACATTTCTGTTTAACTCTGTTAGAACCGTGGATGGAACTAACCGTGAAAGGGGATTCAACCGGCACCTAATTTTTTAGCTCCTTTACGGGCTTGATGTAGTTTTTCGGCGCCCCTGTGTCTATTAAAATTTTGAATTTCCTCCCATGTAACTGGCGTTCAATGAACGGCAGTCGGGAGCGTTCCCTAAATAATTTACTTGGTCACAAACGTCGGAATCGTCATCTACTTCGGCGACAGCCGCTGCTGCCGCTCTATCATATTCACTGCCACTTTCGTCGTCGACGTGTTGCATGGTATTCTGCACTCTTTGACGTCTTTGGTCCGTCGCTCGTGTAGGTCCATGTCTTTTCTGGCCTCAAACATTCTCTCCCCTAGCATTTGCAGACTGACCGCTTCGGAAGGCGGTGGCTTGCCTGTGCTGTGTCATACTGGAGCCTAACTCCATGGGTTCTGGGGACTGGTTAGGGCCATTGTTATTGTTATGGGCCGCATTACTTTGTGGGAACTTATTTTGCTTTTTATAATAATGGGGGTTTCTTCCTTACCCATCCTCTGTCCTGCTATTTCTTCCTTGACCTTCGTGGGAACGGTTCTGGTTTTTTCGCTGCCCATAAGTGTATGTCTTTTTTTCCACAGCCCTTGCATACGTGGCCGCGAAGGCGGTGCGCTCCAGGCTTGCTTCGGATTCCCTAGCCAAAGCCAAGGCTGAGGGTAAATCTTTGGGCTGAGCTGGAAACACTACGGCCCTCAAGGGTTTCCTGAGCCCCGAAACGAACACGTGGAGGGCATCATTTCTAACCTCATTATTGAACAATGCAGCGCTATCCGGTTCATGTGTCATAACGATTTTGTTCGTCACCAGTGTTAGTCGCTTTTCTACCTCGTCGTAATATTGCATTAAGGTAAGCTCACCTTGCCTAACCGTTTTAAGACCCTGCCTAAGGATACGCAATCCAGTTGAGCAATAATAGCATCGAAATTTAGTACCGTGTTATGGGACACCAGTAGCGCTCTCGCTACCCCCCTGATTTTGTTTCTTATGATTGTGACAGCCTGGTAATGTGTCTCGCACTCATTGTACGGCCTGAAAATTTCATAGGCGTCCACGGCTGATTGCCGCCACGCCACATAATCGTCTTGGTCCCCATCAAACTCGGGGATGGACTTTACTATGTCGAGTTTTAAGTCACATTTAACGTCTGGCTTAAAGCCAATTCTCTTATACGCTTCTACCTGCGGCGTTTCCACGCGTAGGTTCTGAATTTGTTCTCTAACCTGATCTAGTTGGGTCTGAAATGACTCCATCAGCCTAGTCTCCTGCTGAGCTAGGGCCTGGTTAACGGCTCCTTGTATGATCGCCTGCAACTGCGCAGCGTCCATGTCTGTATTATTGTTAGTTGTCGAGCGAAAACCTTTCTGTTCAAAATCCCACCCGTCGTCACTATCGTATTCTACCTTCACTTCTCTGTATTCGCCTGCCCAACTCATTTACCGATGGTTGGCACTTCGTATATTCTCTGAGCACAGTTTCGGTTTCCTAGAGGCGGCGCTACCTACGTTCGCGAAGAATAGAAATAATAATTTTATTTATTATGTAGAATTACTTTCAATAAAGTAAGGTAAAGTAAAGTAAAATATTTCACTGTACCTTGGGGTATGCAACGGGAAATTTATTATGTAGAATTACTTTCAGTAAAGTAAAGCAAGGTATTTTTTTTTTTTTATATTTTATTTATTAAGGCATACGGGGTGAACTATTAGCCCCTTTGTGACCTTTTTGTCTGTTCATTCAGCCCGATTAGGCGCGCCAGCTAACACAAGTTAGCGGAAATAACAATAAAAAAACAGGTATAACAAGTGAAACAATACTGGGAAGGTAATAGTGTCGGGTTCGTCAGCGTCTCCTGACCTTCGTCGAAGGGGAACGAAGGATCAGGTCTCTTGGATGTCTTCTGTTGAGCCTCCTGGGTGGTCTGTGCACTGCAATCCGGTTTCGGTGTCTTCTCAGTCTATCGTGGTAGCGACTCGAGTGCATATTTATTTCGTCGAACACAGTTCGCAGCGCCAGGTCTTTGTGAAGGGTGGAGTTCCGTACGCACCACTCGCATCCGGTGATCATCCTTGCAATCCTATTTTGTGCACTCTGCGTATTTGGCTGTCTCAAGCCAGGCCCCAAATTTGACATCCGTATTTCCATATTGGAGCAATGACTTGCTTATAAATGGTCAATTTGTTGGACAAAGTCAGCTTACTGCGAGAGGCCATAAGCCAGTGATGCTTCGCCACTGCTGCTCGCAAGCGTACTCTTAATACCTTAATATGCTTGGAAAACGTTAGCCTGCGATCTAGGATAACTCCTAAGTATTTAGCAGAGTTGGTTTGCGCTACTTGAGTCCCATCAATCTGAACTGCTGGTGGCGTGCTTCTTTTTAGCGTGAAGCAAACATTAGCTGATTTTTCGCTGTTGATGCCAATATTCCAGCGCCGAGCCCATTCTGCAAATTGCGTAGCGTACTCCTGAATGCCATCGGCTGCGTCTTGAGAGTATTGCGACCTATAGGTGACGCACACATCATCTGCAAAAGTGGCGAGCATTGGTGTACCTAGGGGGCCATCCTCCGGCTGCGGCATATCATGGCTGTACAGGCAGTAGAGCAAGGGGCCGAGAACACTTCCTTGAGGAACCCCGGCAGCGATGTCGTATTCGGTTGAGCGAGCCGAGTGGAATCTGACCGCAAATTTCCTTCCCTCAAGGTATGACCTGAGTAAACCAAAGTATGGCGCAGGCAGCCCGTCTAGAAAGAGGGCGTTGCAGTACTCTTTGTTTTCGAAGGCGGCCAAAATTTGGTCGACAACCCGGTACTCTACAGTACTGTGACCAGCGCGAAATCCAAATTGATGCTCAGGCGTAATCCCCTGAGATTCCATGATCCTGACAATCCGGGCAGCAATCAGTCTCTCAAACACCTTCGAGATCGAAGGGAGGAGACTAATCGGCCGGAAGGACCGAGGGTCCCTTTCCGGCTTGCAGCCTCACGATGTCGTTGAAAATCAACGTCATGTAGAGGATTGCACTACTGGGCAGCGCCATTATGGTGGCGTTGCATATGGCATCATGTCCTGGTGCTCTTTTGGGGTTAAGCTGCGCGATGATGTCGGCTGTCTCTCTAGGGTCGAATGGTTGGATAGGCAGGTCCATTTGTAGAGCTTGCGTTAGCTGGTCGAGCGTCTCTTCTTCTTGCTGCGGACTGGCAAGGTTAAAAGGTTGGAAGCGGTCAGAGAGGTGTACAGCAAATGCTTCAGCCTGCTCCAAGTCCGTACGGCACCATGACCCACTACTGTCCAACATAGGTGCTTTCCTAGCGCAACGCCTTTTAATTGCGCGTGTGGCCTTCCAGAGAGAGTGTGTTGCTTCGCTGTCAGTGCCAGTATTGGTTAGCCTGTCGTCGAACCAAGCGGATCTGTGTTCCACCAATGCACGATGGAGGACACCCTTAGCTCTATTCCAGGCTGCTTTGTCCAGCGGATGCCGCTGCGTGCCGCCGAACCGGGATACAAGTGGCCACTCTAGCTGCTTTCTTGATTTGATGGGTGAAGGTTTCAATAGCTACTTCGATGTCCTTCTCAGAATTGATTGAAATGTTGAGGTCCAGTGAGGTGTCAAGGAACTTTAGAACCGTTCCAGGTTGGTGTACTTGGTGACTAGACGCTCTGTCCTGGGATACGCTTTTGCTGCTGCATCCAGTGTGATTACCAGAGGTAGGTGGTCAGAGCAGAGCTCGACAGACCACCTCCCCGCTCCCCATAGCCAATGTGACGCATTAAAATCGCCCGCAACGATGAATCTGGAACGTAGTTGGTGCAAAATGGCTTCAAAGTCATCTGTAGTCCATAAGTATCTTGGAGGACAGTACACAGCTCCAAAATTGATAGTACCTTGTGCCGTCTCTATAACCGCTGCTGCAAGTTGCACCTTGTCAGTGGCGATTGGCTTGAGCGGAAAATGAATCAAATTAGTTTTGACTAGTATCGCAGCACCTCCTTTGGCGTTGCCATTGCCCGGATCATTGGCCGTATATGTCTCATAACCAAATAATTTGGGTGCCTCTGCCTCTTTACAGTGTGTTTCACTCAGGAGCAAAACATCTATTTCATATCGCCGCACGAAGCATTCAACTTCGGGCAGCTTCGTGGATACGCCGTCAGCATCATTTGGGCATCATTTGGAAGCCAGTCGCGCATGAAGTGCAGTGAGCAGATCAAGAATCCGCTCCTGCTGCTGTGTCTGTTGTTGCTGTTGCTTCATCATCATCATCATAAATTCCATCTGCTTCTCCTGGAACGAGCGGAGTGAATTAATGCCTTCGTTGAGTGATCGTAGAGTGGCGTCAATAGTATAGCTGTCCATCGACTGCTGCATGGTTCGGTGCGAGGTCGAGTACAATCCCTAGCTGGGTGTTCGCCAGCACATTTAACACATATGTGCGCCTTACGGCAGTATTTGGCCGTGTGTCCAAACTGCTGGCATCGATGGCACTGGACTACAGCGTTGCTTGTCTAAAAAATTACACGCATATGGCAAAGTGTCTTAACTGAATCTCCTTGTTATTGGCAGCAGGGGCAACATTCAGGAAAAACATATTAACAGGCTTAGCATCTGGGGTGCCTGGCTCGCTGCGCTTCTGGGGCGAGTGAATATCGAGTACCTTATGTCCTAATTTTTCAAGTTCCACTTTAATGTGGCTGTGTAGCGTGCTGTGATGCAAGCCCTTTACGCAAACTCTAAATGGCCTGTCCTCTTTTAACTGGTAGCAGTGAAACTCATACAGCTCATCCTCGAACCATTTGACAATACTACGGAATGCGCTAGCATCAGCAGCGTAGAGCCTCATAACACCGCCGAAAGATGCTCTAGCCTCGACTTTGTTGGCGTCCGTGATTTTTTGGATGCCTTGCATTAGTAAGTTGACGTTGTTGACTCCTTCCAATAGTATAGGCGGTGGTTTAGGCTGCGTCCTCATGGGAGTGCCTGAAGTACCAGCTGAGTCAGCATGCCGCTTCGCCGCAGCCATAGCGGCTTGGTGGCTTGTGCTGGGTTGCATGCAAAGCACCTCGCTGTCGTTCTCAGCATCCATGTCAGTGGGGTCAAACGCTAGTGGACCGAAGCGATTAGAACTGCCGCTGTAGCTCGATTTCAGTGGTGGAAGGCTGTCACCGTTCTTGCCAAGGTAGGCTTTTTTCCTGTCGGTGTTGGGAGATACGCAAGATTTGCGCTCCAGAAATGGTACCACTAGTACACGGGGGATCAGTTGCCAATGACGCAGTGGTCCCGGCCATATTAGCTGCATATTATGCCACAAATTGTGGGCTTGTCTTTGATGTATAGTGGCGAAAATATAATATTACCGCGAACGATGATCAGATGCGTGCTGCTCTTCGAAAGCTCACTTGAATTTCCAAAAGCAAGTTAAAGTAAAATGTAACTTTGGGTATGCAACGGGAAATGATATTCCGATAAAAGTATGCAACGGAGTTGTTCTCTTTTATTTCTTTAAAATTCAATTATTAAAGGCTGCCGACTTGAATATTCACTAGTCAAACTTACATGGTTTGAGATACTCTGGGTTCCTAATAATAGTTGGGCGCCAATTATGTTATCCAGTGTTCCTCCTTTACGGATGGTCCCGGTAGATAGGTTCACTAAGATAATCCCCTGGTCCTGGTGTTACCCAGGCGGAATGTCTTCTTACGTAGATTACGGTGGAGGGCGTGACTTTGCCCCCTTTGCTGGACACTGGCCTTCGGGCTCAGAGTGGATAAATTAAATCAAATGAAATATATTTTACGGCAAGTCGCCGGAGTAGCTGAGTCTTTATTTCTAAAGTGCTCGCTTAGAACTAAATACAAAGAATAAGGAAAATTATGAATTTAAGCTTATGGTCGGCAAGCGGACTCAGCATTTATGCAGCACAGTTCGGTACCCCGGATACTGGGTGTCCGATTGCCGCTGCTGACCGTTCATAGAGCGGGGCGCTGAACTCAGTTGGGGCGCATCATTGCATTGGTTATCCGAAGCTACTTAGTTGCTAGGGTGTTTATAAATGTAAATTATGTAGCTGCTGACATAAATATTTGGTAGCTCTAGCAGTTGTTAACTTAGACACTTGTCGCTTTATCATAAACATAGACTCTTGTCGCCTTTATAAACATAGACTCTCGTCGCCTAACCATTTGCATTCGACCACTTGGCGAGCCAACTGAAACAATAAACTTTCCCGATCGGCGCCTACGCCCACGCACTCAGGATTCTCCAATTACACCTATTCCTCAGAAGACTCTCTTCTAGCATGAAATAGAGGTTTACGAGCCAACTCTCTTAAACTTCCCTCTTTGGCTTCCCCAAATTGCCTATAAAACAGCAAGCATGCCTCCATGCAGCAATTCAGTACTGAGTACGTTATCAACCGCGATAACTCCGCTAATGCCTTAGTGATAATCAAAAGGCTCTAATTCTTTTCTTAAATGGAATAAATAAAAGGTTTAATAAAACATAAAACTCAATCTTGTGTTTTTTTTATTAAGCCCGCGGTGAATTCGTATTTATAAATAGTGACATATTCTCAAGTCCCTTAGACTTAAGCATGTGCCTACTGAGCATATACACAGTAAAACTAATACAAACCACACTACCCATTATGTACCCAATGGGTACACCACAGATACCAGATGTACCAGATAAGAATCAGACTGTCATATGAATATAGGATGTAACTGAGACAAATCACCCACTGGTAGACTAAACATTCCTTGCCTAAACCTCACATAAGTGTCACGTTCCTACGTTCAAGGTTCGGACTCGCAAAGTCGAAAACAAAATTTTTAAATTTCATATAAACAAATCAGAGCACTTGTATCCGAGAGCGAATGCACTTGAATCCAAGAGAAATGCAAATAACTTCAAAGCTCTCTTTCTAAATCCTAAAAACCAAAGTCCATATTTGAAAAGCTCGATACCGAGTTCAGTTTAAGCCCTAAATTAAGAAGGTCGGTGTTTTTAAAAATAAAGAGGTGTAATTATTTAGTTTATAATAATTATATTTTTTTGACTTATGAATATTACCAAGTGGGTAGGATATGCTATACAACTTGCTAACCTACCAGCGAATTAAAACAGTGATTTCTATATTAAAAGGGATCCGTAAAAGAATCTATGTGCTTGTAGATTTCTATAACAAAAATCCCGTGTGGTCAGATAAGCACTGCAAATTAACTAAGAAAAATCCAGTGCGGACAGAAACCAAATTTTATTAAAAGTTTTAATTCCGTGGGTTTAAATAAACCAAACCAAATAACATTTTATACCTCTGTTTATCAAGAAATTTAGAAATACTACAATATGGCAGTTTCACAACTTTCTGAGATCCAACTGAATCAATAGCTGGGTCAGATTAAAGAATTGCGTTACTACAATGGCACACCTGGCAAGTTGACGGGATTCGTCAACCAGGTCGAACAACTGCTCAATCTACCCACCCCAATCTACCTACCCACCCAAGATGCCAGGCAGGAACATGTAATATATGGAGCGGTGAAACGACTGATCACGGACTCAGCGCTAGAAGTTGTAATACAAGCTAGAGCAACGACATGGATGGAATTTAAAACAACTATAGCAATATCATTCAAGGAACATGGACCATATGTAAACTTAGTGAAACAACATACCCCGGTAGCATTAGTAAATTTATAGAAACCCTATTGATACGTTAAACTACTTTGAAATGCTAAAAAGAACGATTAAAACTACAATAGATCGAAAATTGCCAGTTAGAATGTACATGTCACAAGCGCGTAATGATATTGATATCATTACCAAATTAGAAAAAGCCACAATGGAGTTAGGTCTATGTGATCCAGAAAATCAATACTTTAATAAATTAGAAAGGCATAAGCAAAAGAACAAGGCTTCTTATATGAAAGAAAAAAATAATCAAAGATATTTTAACAGCAAACATAATAAATCAATTTATGACTAATCAAAATCAGTACTCGTCCTATACCTGCTAATCAGAGGGGAAATTATTACACTTTTAGAAGGGATTTAACACAAGACAGACAAAACTATCGTCTCAATATTCAACTTCAAAATAATGTGAGTATTAATGGGCCGGTAAAAAACAACGAGAAAGTCGTAGTGGGCAAAGCAGGATGGATTGCCTCCGACACTAAAGAAACGCGGGAAACGAACCAGTCCCCATGTTCTAATAAGCTATCATAATAATTACTATAAAGGAATAATCGACAAAGGTTCCTCGATCAACATCATACAAGAAAAGTTTGCAGGCTTAGAGGAGGAAGATTTGATAGTATACACCATGAAGGGGCCAAAAAAATTAAAAAAGAGTATTATGATGAAGCCCACTCCGATATGTCCGTTCGTACAAAAGTTCTATGTCCATAATTTTATCTTTATAATCGAAATTTAATCTTTTCTAAATTTGCATAATTTCGATAATATCTCGAAGAAACGAAAGCAGATTGAAGTACGAAGAAGAAAAGCGCGAGACCACATCCACAAAACGGCTTGACCCAACACAAAAGGACAAATCTGAACTAGTGAAGGAATTCGATCTGAAACAGCAAAAAATTAAAACCGCAGCCGCAAAGTGCCTTAGACCCAAGCCTATGCCAATATTTTACAACGATTGATCTAGCCAAGGGTTTTCCATTGAGAAAACAGCTTTTTCAACCTAATACGGTCATTACGAATATACAAATATGCCCCTGCAACATTTCAGAGATGTATGAACAATCTTCTGGAAGATTTGATTTACAAAGACTGCTTAGTATACCTAGATGATATTATAATTTACTCCACTTCATTGAAGGAACATATTCTGTCTCTAAGGAAAGTCTTTGGGAAACTTAGGGATGCTAACTAAAAATTGCAGCTAGACAAATGTGAGTTCATGAAGAAGGAAACCGAATTCCTGGGACACATTGTAACCACAAACGGCATCAAACGCAATACAAAGAAAATTAACGCAGTTACTAATTTTCCATTACCTAAGACACCAAAACAAAAAAAATCATTTTAGGGATTTCATTCCTAACTTTGCCAAGGTAGTTAAACTAAAAAAAGGTGGATCGATACCAAAAGTAAAGACTACATTGAATCATTTGAAAGGTTAAAAGTTTTAATAACTTCAGATCCGATACTGATATATCCAGATTTCTCAAAGCCATTTTCTCTGACAACTGATGCAAGTAATTTAGCCGTTCTATCTCAAAATTATAAACCAATCTGTTATGCCAATAGAACACTGAATGAGCATGAGATTAATCATGCTACAATCGAGAAAGAATTGTTGGGCAACGAAATATTTCAGGTCATATTTATTCGGTAGAGCATTTGAAATATTAAGTGACCATAGTATGGCTTAATAATATTAAAGAGCCAAACATGAAGCTACAAAGATTAAAAATAATATTGAACGAATTTGATTACAAAATTAAAGATCTTCCGGGCAAAGAAAACCATGTTGTATAGTGTACGTGGTTCGGAAGATTTTTACCTAGTTGGTCTTTTAATAGTGGGTGGTAATTACTAATAATGAGGACCTTGTACTTCCTTCGCTAGGGATGCGCACTCTTGCTATGCTCGGGTCTAGCTCGCCGTAGGTCGGGGTTCTTTTAGCTTAGGATAGTACGAAACGCTACTACATTTTAATAAGTGCGTCTTACTCATAAACAATATTCAAAAGTGGACTATCAATTAATAAACGAAATGGCTTTATATTGATACTACTGATACACGCCGACACGTGTGAAGATAAGCTACAGATTCTGATAAGTATTGGGAATTTTGGATGTTAATAATTCCCTAAGTCTTTACCCTCCCTACCATGACAACGCTACTTAAAATATTTACATTGTCCCTTGGCCAAGTTCAAAATAACTCTACCACATATTTAAGAAAGTGTTCAACATAAGTACTCGACAAACCATTAAATCTATTTATTCACAATTCATTCTTTTTCAATATATCTTCAATTATAATTCCATTTATATAAATTCAGTTTAGTAAACGGTTCCATTAAATCTCTTTTGAATTGCTTAGAAAAATCTGGTGTTATGAAAATTGGTGAGGCAGTAAGACATGATTTCAAGTTTTCAAAAGCGGTTTGAGCCTCTTCGTTCCATTCAAGCGTATTCTTCTTTTTAAGAAGTTCCGTTAAAGGGAAACTAATAGTGGCAAAGTTTTCTACAAACCGTCGGTACCATCCCGCTAATCCTAGAAATCTTCGCAACTGCTTAATCGAAGTTGGTTGTGGAAATTCTGCTTTCGCTTTAACTTTATCTGTGTTGGTTCTTATTTGTCCATTCCCAATTATAAAACCGAGATATATGATCTCCTTCATACAAAATTTGGATTTGCTGACATTGATAGTGAGATTTGCTTTACGTAAGCATAAAGCTATCTCCTGTAGTAAAAGCATATGGGATTCAAAATCCTCAGACAAAACTAATAAGTCGTCAAGATAAACAAATACTCTATTCCTAAGATGAGCTGGAATGACTCGATCCATAAGACGACAAAGAGTTTGGGCCGCGTTATAGAGACCAAAGGGCATCATTTTATACTGATATAGCGGTCTATTCGGTATTGTAAATGCAGTGTATTCCTTAGAATTTTCGTCGAGCGGTATCTGCCAATATGCATGTTTCATGTCGATACCACTTATGAATTTAGCTGGTGGTAACAGGCTTAAGATGCCGTCTATATGAGGTAGAGGATATGCGTCTCGCTGAGTAACCTTGTTTACCTCTCTAGAATCAAGACATAGACGGTACTTGTCTCCTGTCTTTACTAACACGCAATTACTGCTCCAAGCGCTAGTTGACTCTTCGATAACATCTAAGGCTAGCATGTTATCCACATCAGCGAACATCAGCTTTTCAATGGCAGGTGAAACTGGCCAATGCCGTTGTTTAACAGGACTCGCATTTCCTACATCAATGCTATGTGTGGACAAGGTAGTACGACCTAAACCTTCGGAAGCAAAGGATGGAAATGTTTTTATTACTGTCTCCAGCCGAAGTCTTTCTCCTTCGTTCAGCTCATTATATTTTGGAGAATCTTCATCATCATCCAAAGTACCGATGTCTAACTCAGCGATGGTCGGATTGCTCGTAATTTTGTTTAGTAATCCAAACTTTTGCCAAAAATCAATGCCTAAATATACATCCTGTTGAAGTTCTGGTATTATAAATAATTCAAGATTGTCTATCGTATCTCCATACTTAATGGAAGTTATGTTTTGACACTGCTTTGCTTTTTGTTCCGTTCGCAGCTCGAATTTCGCCAGAACATTTTTTTACGTTGTTGTGTTTAAGGAAGTTCTGAGCAGCTAATACGCCTACACAACTTATTGTTGCTCCAGAATCTAATAAAGCCTTGTAAGTTTGACCCTCTATATTGATATCCGTATAGAGTCTTTGGTCAGAGCTAAGTACTATAGCGGAAATAAGTTTCTGTCGGTCACGACGAACCTTCTTCCAAAATTCTCTCAATCGGCTAGTAGATCGTCTGGGTTTTAAATGAGTCCCTATACTATCTACTTTACCAAAAATTTCTCTACGCTTATTATTGTTATTTTTGAATTCTTATATGTAAGGGTATAAAAGAAAAATGAACATCAGGCTGACCTAAAGGTCTTATCTCCTGAAATTCACGGGCTTCAGTGGTTGACTTTGACTTAGCAACTTCTGAATCTACGGATGTATCTTGTTGCTCAGAGAAACATCCTTTTGTCGGTTTCCCGGATTACAGTTTGGACAAGTCGGCTTGTACTTTTCTTTAAGTCCGCAACCGTAACAAAATAATAGGTTGGGAAATATCTTCCGCTTTTTTGCTCTTTATTCAATGCTTTATAAAAAGTGTTACAGTGATCGGATTTAGTTCAAATATGCGCCGTTTTGTTCGATAATCTGTTTCCATCTAGACGGCAACATCATAATACCTCCCTCGTAGAGCCCCCCTCCTTATTTGCGAAGAACTCGGACAGCCACTTTTCACAAGCCTCTTTTGAGTTCAACTTTACACCACCAAGGGCATTCGCCATGGACAGAAACAGGTGGTAATCACTTGGCGCTATGTCCGGGCTATATGGTGGATGCGATAAAACCACCCATCCGAGCTCCCGTAGCTTCTGACGAGTCATCAACGAAGTGTGTGGTCTGGCGTTGTCCTGGTGGAGCACTACACCCTTCTTGTTGGCCAATTCTGGACGCTTCTGGTCGATCGCCTGCTTCAAGCGGTCCAGTTGTTCGCAGTAGATGGTAGAATTAAGCGTCTGGCCAAATGGGAGCAGCTCATAGTGGATGATTCCCTTCCAATCCCACCAAACACACAGCAAAACCTTTCTGGCCGTCAATCCCGGCTTGGCCACTGTTTGGGACGATTCACCGGCCTTCGACCACGACCGTTTTCGCTTGATATTGTCGTATGTGATCCATTTTTCGTCGCCAGTCACCATCCGCTTCAAGAATGGGTCGAGTTCGTTCCGTTTCAGCAGCATATCGCAGGCGTTGATTCGGTCCAGAAGGTTTTTTTGCGTCAAATCATGCGGCACCCAAACATCAAGCTTTTTTTTGTATCCACCCTTCTGCAGATCGTTTAAAATGGTTTGGTGACTAACTCCGATGTCACGAGATGCCACATGCCGGTCTAACTTGATGTATTCCATGATTTGATCGGAATTTGTCGTCACAGGTCTGCCGCCGGCTGGCTTATCCATGGTGTCGGTTTCACCGGCTCTGAATCGTCGAAACCATTCCTCCGCGGTTCGAAGTGATAGAGTACCATCCCCCAAAACACCATTATTCTCACGGAACGTTTCTCTAGCGGATTTGCCTTTAACGAAGGAAAACTTTAAAAAAGCGCGAATTTCGGCGTTAGTGAACTCCAAGTTTACACGTCTATAACTGTTGAACGCAATATCCAAATCATGCATAGCGTCGTTTTGTA
The DNA here is from genome assembly GCF_003286155.1 of Drosophila erecta. Lineage (NCBI taxonomy): Eukaryota > Metazoa > Arthropoda > Insecta > Diptera > Drosophilidae > Drosophila > Drosophila erecta. The sequence continues at coordinate 126,937 of NW_020825249.1, read as the reverse complement.
GGTTATGTCAATACCTTTCAAATTATGTATAGTATTGCCAGATACGAGCTCTGTAGCGCTTTGTACATAGCCGCGAAATTCAAAAGACAAAAAGGCGGAAGGGAGATATCATCGAATCTGTGACCTTGTTTGTCACAATTCCAACAAGTTGTGGTATTTCGACGTTGAATTTGGTTTACTTCTTCACCTACTCTTACTAAACCTGTTTCCTCTTCTTCGGTGGTTAATTCTGCCACGCAGGAGCGATAAGGTTTTGGCTTAAACGTCCTGAGATTGTTATAAAACTGTTCATGCCTGCGCACTTCGTATCGGAGTTGTGTTCTGTTTGGGATTTTAAGATGCAACAACTCATGATGTAAGCTAGGCTTCGAATTTCTAACCAATAACTCAACTAATTGTGTTTCGGAAACTCCATTTTGCAGTCTGTCAATCAACCGTTCCATGGTTTCTTGCTTGCGTTTTCGGATTCCCTCCCAAATATCATAATCTGTCTCTATATCTTCGAATCTCTTCCTAAATTCGCCACAAAATGTGTTCCAATCGAAATTTGGATTGTTTCGATGAAACTTCTAATACTAATGACTTTAATAATGACTTTTAATAGATGTCTCTATAGTCTTCCCTAAATAAGTGGTAAGGTTATCCATAAGTTGAACCTGTTGTTGGCTAACAGTAAACTGTATACAGTTCATCAACTCTGGTTGAGTACTAAGAGCCATACTCGAATTCGTTGGAGGTTCTGTTAAGATCCTATCAAAGTTTCCTCTGTAAGTATTTCTGGTAGACACTCCTCGTCTAGGAGGTGTACCTCGGATCCTGCCTGATCTGGTATTTCTCCTTAATGGGAAAATATCATTATTATCTTGACATTCGCTTACCCCGGATGTGCCAGCTGTTGCAGCATCTAATTCAGCGAACACTGTTATTAGAGTGAGATAAATTCGATTCGTTGCAATCTGCATTGCAAATTGGACATGTTTGTGTGCTTTTTAAGTGGTTTATAATGCACTTTTTATGAAATGTATGCCTGCACGATGTTGTTGCTGACAAAACAGTTGGTGTTAAGATTTCTTTACATATGGCACAGCTATTTTCAACGCCTTGTGAAACTTCAACTACATTACCTGCACTATTCTTCGCTGCCATAATATTGTTGTTAAGATATGTTGTAATTATTTGGTTTGTCTTTCTTTATGTCGATCACTTCTATCAGAATCTTAGTTGTATCTCTATTTGTTAGTGGATTGTAGCTGGTCTATTGCCTCATGCTTTTATTTACTTGAAAATCGGACAATATACAGACTTATAGAAGTGTAAGTATAATGTATTCCAAAAAAATCAATTTGTAAATAAAGTTGAGTAATGAAACGTATGGTGATGAGCTTCTGTGGATTCGAAACAGTTCCACTTGGTCGATCAATTCTCTTTCAAATTAAATCGCATGTTCCTAAGTTTTACTATCCCTTCCAAATAGATACTCTCAATCCAATATGTTAATTTATTGGAATTGGTTATATTGTGTTTTGACTGTGGATGGATTACTTTAGAGCTTAGTGTGCTATAACAAGTTAAGGACTTGTCGAGCTTCACGTCTGGGCCAAAAATGTGTGGTACTTGTCTGGCTTCAAAAATGTGTAGTACTTGTCGTGCTCCACGCGTTGGGCGCCAAAAATTTTTAACTAGTTGGTCTTTTAATAGTGGGTGGTAATTACTAATAAAGAGGACCTTGTACTTCCTTCGCTAGGGATGCGCACTCTTGCTATGCTCGGGTCTAGCTCGCCGTAGGTCGGGGTTCTTTTAGCTTAGGATAGTACGAAACGCTACTACATTTTAAAAGGTGCGTCTTACTCATAAACAATATTCAAAAGTGGACTATCAATTAATAAAAGAAATGGCTTTATATTGATACTAATGATACACGCCGACACGTGTAAAGATAAGCTACAGATTCTGATAAGTATTGGGAATTTTGGATGTTAATAATTCCCTAAGTCTTTACCCTCCCTACCATGACAACGCTACTTAAAATATTTACATTGTCCCTTGGCCAAGTTCAAAATAACTCTACCATATATTTAAGAAAGTGTTCAACATAAGTACTCGACAAACCATTAAATATATCTTCAATTATAATTCAATTTATATAAATTCAGTTTAGTAAACGGTTCCATTAAATCTCTTTTACAAACTAACAAATTTTAATCTACGCATAATTATCCTAGTCATTCTCTAACTCTTCATTTTCGTTTATATTCAGTGGGTAAAATAAAGTATATAAAAGTAAAGTATAAAGCAGATATATATAAGTAATTGAGGGGTAGTCGGCTGTAGAGCAACCAAATGCTCTTATATAGGCATGGCCTTTCCTTACGCCTTGGGGTCGAATCTCTTTGCCACTTTCACACAAATCGCACACGGAAATCTATTGAAATATCCCACTCTTGTTTTCATGAGATTGGATATATATAACTAAATTATTTTTTCACGTGTATGTGCACTTTAAATGGGCAGCGTCAAAAATTGTGAGCGTTTACCACGAGGTTTAATCCGATAATGAATTAAGCTCTGGGAAGCTACATGCTGGTGGTCGCTGTTATAGATTTTCTTTTCCTAACTGTACAATCGTACGATAATATTCTGTCCTGATTGGTCTAAGACAATTCTCTCGCTTTTTGGTTATACAAAGGCTGCTATAATTTAGGGCGAGGGTGTCTTGAAGAGTTATTGCAGTGTAGAGTTTAGTTGGTCACTACAGTTGTGGAATTTAAATTACATATCAATATCTGAAAGACCACTTTATTATTTTTTAAATAGCGATACAACCAATGTAGGCCATTTTTGTGCACTTTTTTTTTGTCATTAATGAATATTTGTGCACTAAGAACAGCGGAGTTTACTTCCCTAACAACGAAGACATTCTGATTTTGCATAGATGTCTATTCGAGACTTGCATCACTCATTGAGGTGAAAAGTAGAGATTGGTTAGATGCAACAAAAATATTTAATGACATGGGAAAACCACAGGAGATAAAAGCGGATAAAGACTCAGCAATTATGTGCATAGCTCTGCAGAATTGGTTAAGATCCGAGGACGTAAACATATCCGTCACTACAAGTAAAAAGGGAGTGTCCGAAATAGAGATGTTTCATAAGACCGTAAACGAGAAATTAAGAATCATTGGCAACAAACAAAATATAGAAGATAGATGTACATACAATCCTATTTGTCTACAGCCACAAAACTAAACATAACACAATTCCAAAAGATCTCCGGACATATCGGAACATCTTTTTGTATGCAGGAAGCCCAGACTTTAATGTCCAGCAAAATAAAATCAACAAAGTCAACAGACTTAATGAGAAGAGACATGATTTATAGACATGAGATATAGACAAACCCGACTTGTAAAAAGCAAGGTAACCAACCCATTCAAGAAAACAGGACAAATTGAAAAATTGGATGAAAAACATTTTGAAGAAACAAATCGCCACCGAATCGTGGTAATTCCAGACCACCCGAAGAGAGTAAAGCGATGCCAAATTCTTTCCATATTACTTATCTGTATAATACCCCTTATCACCATGGTCCAATGCATTAAAATAGAAGTACTTAATTCTAAGAACAAAAAAACATATACATAATTATTCTTAGATTAAACAAACATATAGTAATTAACGTGTCGTAAACAAGATACGGGAATACAATAATAATGTATTATATATTATATAATTATATATATAATTATATTATATTATATATTTATATTATATTATATTATTATATTATATTATATTATATTATATTATAAAGTAAACAAATTACTTACTAGACCAAAGTCATCCAAATCATTTGTTAATTAATGTCGAAGATTCAAAAAAGTAAAAAAAACGGGAGTTGTAGCAATGTTAAACTTTCGGATATCAACGATGAATCTACTAATCTAATCGCTCTACGACCAAATACGTCAACAATATCCATGATTACTAATACTACTGGTTCACCACCAAATTCTCAAAATCCGAGAGTAAATCCATCTGATTTATGTAATTCTATGCGTATCCTCGATGTAATCCGTGTTCTACCACCGTGAGGGGGCTTCCTACACTTTAAATGATTTCATCATGTGGAGAAAATTATATTTTTAATCAGGGGCACAGATCAAATCCAAAATGAACAAATGTTACTGAGGCAGTTATAGCTTCAGGAGCACCTTTGAACTGAGATGAAAGTACAAATGGCTTTGATTGTACATTGCCGAGATAGAAGAGATGAGTTAATTTGACTTTGGCAGAGTTATTTAATTTGCCTCAAATAACTAAAATTAAACTCACACTATTTAGGCTGGTAGACTCATAGGATACATAATAAATTGCGATCGGGGTTATAAAGAGGTCAATCTCGCAGGCCTGTCATAAATCGTTCCTCACTGGAATTGGGGGACCGCTAGGGAGTACAGACCAGAAAATTTGGAAGAAGCATACGATTTGGCAGTAAGGGAACGTATACGTATTTTGCGGAAAACGCAGACCAAATAGTTATAAGAATTATCAAAACCAAGGACATTATCGTCCTTATAACCGATTTGACAGAAGGGAATTGATATAAACAAACAGTTAAAAACAATAACAACATTCCCACAAATAGATACCCAGCTATTATGCCCAAATGTTAATAATGAGAGGACTAACTGAAATAAACAACGACTTTTTAATGTAGAGACGAATACTAGTGATAGCCAAAATAATATCACACACAACTTCGATTAGTACAAGAATTTTCAGTTAAGTGCCTCACATCGCAAACAGGATACATGAGTAAATTTAAATTAGGGTCTATGTTACCTTGCATTACCGTATACCGGGTAAGAGGGTTCTTTTGTATACCCTAACATCATTCAAGAAAGAGACAAGATAACATTAGTAAAAACAGTAACCGCTGTCGACGAACATCCCATCTCTCACATGGAATTATTTTCAAAGAAAGAAAGGAGGACACGAAATTCCCATTTATATTATTTGATTTTACTCAATCCTTTGATGAACTTATTGGAATGAATATCATTCGGGAAATCCAAGCAGTTGACGACATTTCAAATCTACATTAACAACTTCAACACATAAATAAATCCCTATCATTTAAATCAAATTCATCCTCTGCAATTAATTCGGCTTAAGAAGAATCCAAATCGCTAATAAATTTACCAGTCACGGTTAAAAATGGTCCATTCTTTTTGCCCAAATAGTACTAAATAATGATTTGTTCATAACCTTCGGAATTTATAACGCAAATAATAATTTCAGTCTCTAAGAAATTAATAATTTCTAAACAAGGGAACAAACATTTTGTCTCGATTCAAAATTAGGTGTTACAGAATTTAATGAGGACAATTATGAACTTATTAAAGTGTCGTCTCACTACCGAAAGTAGTGTTGTTAAGTGAGTGTTGTTTTTCTACGTACCGATCATCTAAACAAAGAAGAAAGGAAAGCATTATTGAAGTTACTTAACAAATTTTCACATATCATTTTTAAGGATGGGGACAAATTATCGTTTCCAAATCAAGTCAAACATGCAATTAACATAACAGATGAAAAACCCGTATCTCCAGACCGTTCAGGTTTAATTCTACAGATGGAGACGAAATCCAAGTCCAACTTAATAAGCTTCTACAACAAAATATTATAAGACATAGTACAATCAGTCCACGTCACTTCAGCTTTATAAATGCGGATCACCTGCAGATAGCTCTCTAGCAGATCGCTACTCCCGCCAGCTTTGTCGTTGCGTTAGGCTGTTCGCATCGCTGCCAAATTTCTCGAAGAAACAATAAATAATATCGCTTGAATTCGCTGGCATAAAAATCGTCTTTCATTAAAGAAAGTCTGATAAATATGCTTATTAGCCCAACATCTTGGTGACCGCAACGTGATCTATATATAGTAACATATCCATTATTACACCCACAACTCCCCATAAGATAATTATAAGCAACATACACTAGTATAAGCTCATATACACACATTAATGTATAAACACAAAATATCTAAGTCTAAGCACAAAATGTAATCAAAAAACGAGGTCCCTTCGATTAACCTTGGACACAGTGTCATGTTCCAAAGCCACCCTTTCTCACAGATCGCAAATCATAAACATAGACACTTGTCGCCTTATCATAAAAATAGACACTTGCCGCCTTTATAAACACAGACTCTCCTCCCCTAATCATTTGCACTCGACCACTTGGCGAGCCAACTGAAATAATAAACTTTCGCGATCGGCGCCTACGCCTACGCATTTGTCCCAGGATTCTCCAATTACCACTATTCTTCAGTAGACTCTCTTCCAACAGGAAAATAGAGGTTTACAACCCAACTCTCTTAAACTTCGCTCTTTGGCTTCCCCAAATTGCCTATAAAACAGCAAGCATGCCTCCATGCAGCAGTTCAGTACTGAGTACGTTATCAACCGCGATAACACCGCTTAAGCCAATTTAACTTACCAATTTCGTGATAATCAAATGGCACTAGTTCTTTCCGAAAATGGAATTAATAAAAAGATTTCCTAATAAAATATAAAACTCAATCCTGTGTTTTACAAATATCAATCTAGTGACAAAAGATCCTTGTATCTTTTAATGATTGAACCACGCGAATCGGCGCTAAGTGAATGTAAATTGTAATACAATAAACTCTATTTATCCGCAAAAGAACTACGTATAATCGGTGGTTGTCACACAATAGTCAACCTACTGCATACGATTAAAAAAAGTGTAAAAACAAAAAACCAAAAGACTCTACAGAAACAAAAATCAACCATGGCAACCGAACAAATCCAACTATTATCAGAATCCCACTTGAATCAAGCCTTAAATCAAATTAGGCAAATACCTTCATTCAGTGGAGACACCCAAGAGCTCAGTGCCTTTATACGAAGGATAGAGTTCATACTCCAACTGTATCCAACAACGGACAGACAAAAACATGTATGCAGCTTGCAGGAGATGCCCAACGAGTGTCACAATTATCTGGAAAAAAACCTGGCCCACTCTAATGAACGCACTCATCAGCGAATATAAAACGCAAACATCATGTGAAGAATTACTCCGTCGCCTCTACAATACACCCTTCAACGGAAGTATCCGTAAGTTCGTCGAAAAATTAGAAAACAAATCATTTACAATATCAAATAAGCTTATGTTAGAAAATAACGTTAACAACACCTTATAATACACAAATGCATGTTAAAGATGTGATCATGAGAAAATTGCCCGTTAGGTTATTTATGACCCTTGCTAGACATGACATAACGACAGCATCTAAACTCAAACAAATAGCACAATAAGAAGGTGTATACGAAATAACCTTCAACGACAGAACGAAACACCAAAATAACTCCAATCCTAACACAAATCCACCCCAAACTTCTAAGAATAAAGGAAATTATCAAAATTTCGCGAATAATGTTATGCACAACACAAATAAATCAAATCCCAACAATAATTCAAAACCTATTTTATCAAACCAGCAGGTAATGCATGAATTTAAGCAAGAGCTAAATCAGGGTAGAGCCCAGAACCCTTTAAATTATCAACAACAAAATAGTATGGCACCAAACCCTCCCGTCAAACGGCAGAGAGAAAGTGCTAGTGACCAATACAAAATGGACACAAGCGAAAATTTTCTTCAACCAGCCTCGGAATCAGAAAACGATCCAAAGGAGTAGGTAATCCATTCCTAAAAAAAAAAAATAAATAAAATTAAATTTTAATAAAAATAAAAATTAAACTAAATAATATTACTCTCAAATGCCTAGTAGACCACTGGTTCGTTTATCAATATTATGAAACAAAATTTCTTTAATTTCCCAATAAAATTCTCTGAAATGAAAGTCCACACTATAAATGGCACTATAGTATTGAACCAAAGCGTTTCATTTGTAGTGTACCGTAGTTCGATAGATTTTTAACTAGTTGGTCTTTTAATAGTGGGTGGTAATTACTAATAAAGAGGACCGTGTACATCCTATACACTTGGAAATATAATTTAGTTATATATATCCAATCTCATAAAAACAAGAGTTGGGATATTTCAATAAATTTCCGTGTTCGATTCGTGTGAAAGTGGCAACGAGATTCGACCCCAAGGCGTAAGGAAGGCCAGGCCTATATAAGAGCATTTGGTTGCTCTACAGCCGACTACCCCCCCGTCTCGTCGACCCCCGCACCAGCTCATGGTTTAAACCCCGTTCGCTCCAAGAAGAGCCCACGAGGCGACATAACCTTCAGCCAACAAGTTACGCAACCGGCCACCTGCCGAATGATAACTAGCCAAATATATTGGAAGGCTAGAGCTCATCCAGATTATTCAGCTATGCAGAAGTTTAGACGACCGGAGCAGATTTAATTATATTTGAACATCATCATCGTCACGCAGTGAAGATCATCTCCTATGACCAACGGAGGTCTAACTTTGTGATTTCGTCTTATCGCAACGCAGCGTAGCAGCCAGCGGTTTCCTAAGGTCTTATCGCTGCAGTACTGCAGTTATATTTCGTGCTTTGTTTTGATTCTTGATTTTCTTTTGTACTGCGATTTATAATGAATTAAATACTCGCAGATCGACGGAACTTTTGGCATTTGAATAGGAATTTAACTTAGAACCTTTAAAGTTTGACCTACAGCTCGACAATGTCAACGTGAACTTGGGCCCAACTATACACACATCATGGAGTGGATATTTAAGGTCGTGAGTAGTACAACAACAATGATAAAAACATTATTATGAATTACCTATATTAAAATTCTAACAAAATGCCACTCGAACGTCTAAATAAAATAATATCTGCAGTTGACTAAAGATTATATAACTATATTTGCTAATTTAATATTCAATTACTTATATATATTTGCTTTATACTTCACTTTTATATACTTTATTTTACCCACTGAATATAAACGAAAATGAAGAGTTAGAGAATGACTAGGATAATTATGCGTAGATTAAAAATTGTTAGTTTGTAAAAGAGATTTAATGGAATCTTTTACTAAACTGAATTTATATAAATGGAATTATGATTGAAGATATATTGAAAAAGAATGAATTGTGAATAAATAGATTTAATGGTTTGTCGAGTACTTATGTTGAACACTTTCTTAAATATGTGGTAGAGTTATTTTGAACTTGGCCAAGGGACAATGTAAATATTTTAAGTAGCATTGTCATGGTAGGGAGGCTAAAGACTTAGGGAATCATTAACATCCAAAATTCCCAATACGTATCAGAATCTGTAGCTTATCTTCACACATGTCGGCGTGTATCATTATTATCAATATAAAGCCATTTCTTTTATTAACCGGTAGTCCACTTTTGAATATTGCTTATGAGTAAGACGCAGTTATTAAAATGTAGTAGCGTTTCGTACTATCCTAAGCTAAAATAACCCCGACCTACGGCGAGCTAGACCCGAGCATAGCAAGAGCGAAGGAAGTACAAGGTCCTCTTTATTAGTAATTACCACCCACTATTAAAAGACCAACTAGTTAAAAATCTATCGAACTACGTACACTACACATTTTTGGCGCCCAACGGGTGGAGCACGACAAGTACTATACATTTTCGAAGCCAACGAGTGGAGCACGACAAGTACTATACATTTTTGAAGCCAATGCGTGGAGCACGACAAGTACTACACATTTTTGGCTCAGACGTGAAGATCGAAAAGTCCTTAACTTGTTATAGCACACTAAGCTCTAAAGTAATCCATCCACAGTCAAAACACAATATAACCAATTCCAATAAATTAACATATTGGATTGAGAGTATCTATTTGAAAGGGTTTGTAAAACTTAGGAACATGCGATTTAATTTGAAAGAGAATTGATCGACCAAGTGGAACTGTTTCGAATCCACAGAAGCTCATCACCATACGTTTCATTACTCAACTTTATTTACAAATTGATTTTTTTGGAATACATTATACTTACACTTCTATAAGTCTGTATATTGTCCGATTTTCAAGTAAATAAAAGCATGAGGCAATAGACCAGCTACAATCCACTAACAAATAGAGATACAACTAAGATTCTGATAGAAGTGATCGACATAAAGAAAGACAAACCAAATAATTACAACATATCTTAACAACAATATTATGGCAGCGAAGAATACTGCAGGTAATGTAGTTGAAGTTTCACAAGGCGTTGAAAATAGCTGTGCCATATGTAAAGAAATCTTAACACCAACTGTTTTGTCAGCAACAACATCGTGCAGGCATACATTTCATAAAAAGTGCATTATAAACCACTTAAAAAGCACACAAACATGTCCAATTTGCAATGCAGATTGCAACGAATCGAATTTATCTCACTCTAATAACAGTGTTCGCTGAATTAGATGCTGCAACAGCTGGCACATCCGGGGTAAGCGAATGTCAAGATAATAATGATATTTTCCCATTAAGGAGAAATACCAGATCAGGCAGGATCCGAGGTACACCTCCTAGACGAGGAGTGTCTACCAGAAATACTTACAGAGGAAACTTTGATAGGATCTTAACAGAACCTCCAACGAATTCGAGTATGGCTCTTAGTACTCAACCAGAGTTGATGAACTGCATACAGTTTACTGTTAGCCAACAACAGGTTCAACTTATGGATAACCTTACCACTTATTTAGGGAAGACTATAGAGACATCTATTAAAAGTCATTTAGACAACTTACAATTATCTCAGCCCACATACAAATTACACACCTGACATATCCAACCAAATACAGATTTGAGCAGGAACGATTCCAATCAAAATCGGTATTCTCAGAATTTACACAATAATGTAGAAGAAAGAGGCGGAAACAGGAGCAATGCAAGCTCATATGTTAGCCCGGAAAAAGTATCAGGAATCATTTAAAAATGGGGATTAAAGTTCGATGGTAGCAAAACAAGCATCAGGATAGATGAATTCATTTACAGGATATGCTCACTTACCAAACAAAATCTAGGCAATGATTATGGACTTCTATGTGACCATTTGTACCTTCTGTTTGCAGGAAAAGCAAGCGATTGGTATTAGAAGTTTCATCGAAACAATCCAAATTTCGATTGGAACACATTTTGTGGCGAATTTAGGAAGAGATTCGAAGATATAGAGACAGATTATGATATTTGGGAGGGAATCCGAAAACGCAAGCAAGGAGAAAATGAAGCATTTGAAGATTTCCAGGAAACCATGGAACGGTTGGTTGACAGACTGCAAAATGGAGTTTCCGAAACACAATTAGTTGAGTTATTGGTTAGAAATTCGAAGCCTAGCTTACATCATGAGTTGTTGCATCTTAAAATCCCAAACAGAACACAACTCCGATACGAAGTGCGCAGGCATGAACAGTTTTATAACAATCTCAGGACGTTTAAGCCAAAACCTTATCGCTCCTGCGTGGCAGAATTAACCACCGAAGAAGAGGAAACAGGTTTAGTAAGAGTAGGTGAAGAAGTAAACCAAATTCAACGTCGAAATACCACAACTTGTTGGAATTGTGACAAACAAGGTCACAGATTCGATGATTGTATGGCTAAAAGAATTATATTAGTTTGGCAAATATCTCCCTTCCGCCTTTTTGTCTTTTGAATTTCGCGGCTATGTACAAAGCGCTACAGAGCTCGTATCTGGCAATACTATACATAATTTGAAAGGTATTGACATAACCTACAAAACGACGCTATGCATGATTTGGATATTGCGTTCAACAGTTATAGACGTGTAAACTTGGAGTTCACTAACGCCGAAATTCGCGCTTTTTTAAAGTTTTCCTTCGTTAAAGGCAAATCCGCTAGAGAAACGTTCCGTGAGAATAATGGTGTTTTGGGGGATGGTACTCTATCACTTCGAACCGCGGAGGAATGGTTTCGACGATTCAGAGCCGGTGAAACCGACACCATGGATAAGCCAGCCGGCGGCAGACCTGTGACGACAAATACCGATCAAATCATGGAATACATCAAGTTAGACCGGCAGGTGGCATCTCGTGACATCGCCCAGGAGATGGGAGTTAGTCACCAAACCATTTTAAACCATCTGCAGAAGGGTGGATACAAAAAAAAGCTTGATGTTTGGGTGCCGCATGATTTGACGCAAAAAAACCTTCTGGACCGAATCAACGCCTGCGATATGCTGCTGAAACGGAACGAACTCGACCCATTCTTGAAGCGGATGGTGACTGGCGACGAAAAATGGATCACATACGACAATATCAAGCGAAAACGGTCGTGGTCGAAGGCCGGTGAATCGTCCCAAACAGTGGCCAAGCCGGGATTGACGGCAAGAAAGGTTTTGCTGTGTGTTTGGTGGGATTGGAAGGGAATCATCCACTATGAGCTGCTCCCATTTGGCCAGACGCTTAATTCTACCATCTACTGCGAACAACTGGACCGCTTGAAGCAGGCGATCGACCAGAAGCGTCCAGAATTGGCCAACAAGAAGGGTGCAGTGCTCCACCAGGACAACGCCAGACCACACACTTCGTTGATGACTCGTCAGAAGCTACGGGAGCTCGGATGGGTGGTTTTATCGCATCCACCATATAGCCCGGACATAGCGCCAAGTGATTACTACCTGTTTCTGTCCATGGCGAATGCCCTTGGTGGTGTAAAGTTGAACTCAAAAGAGGCTTGTGAAAAGTGGCTGTCCGAGTTCTTCGCAAATAAGGAGGGGGGCTCTACGAGGGAGGTATTATGAAGTTGCCGTCTAGATGGAAACAGATTATCGAACAAAACGGCGCATATTTGAACTAAATCCGATCACTGTAACACTTTTTATAAAGCATTGAATAAAGAGCAAAAAAGCGGAAGATATTTCCCAACCTATTATTTTGTTACGGTTGCGGACTTAAAGAAAAGTACAAGCCGACTTGTCCAAACTGTAATCCGGGAAACCGACCAAAGGATGTTTCTCTGAGCAACAAGATACATCCGTAGATTCAGAAGTTGCTAAGTCAAAACCAACCACTGAAGCCCGTGAATTTCAGGAGATAGAACCTTTAGGTCAGCCTGATATTCATTTTTCTTTTATACCCTTACACATAAGAATTCAAAATTACAATAATAAGCGTAGAGAAATATTTAGTAAAGTAGATAGTATAGGGGCTCATTTAAAACCCAGACGATCTACTAGCCGATTGAGAGAATTTCGGAAGAAGGTTCGTCGTGACCGACAGAAACTTATTTCCGCTATAATACTTAGCTCTGACCAAAGACTCTATACAGATATCAATATAGAGGGTCAGACTTACAAGGCTTTATTAGATTCTGGAGCAACAATAAGTTGTTAGGCGGATTAACTGCTCAGAACTTCCTTAAACACAACAACGTAAAAAAATGTTCTGGCGAAATTCGCGCTGCGAACGGAACAAAAAGTAAAGTAGTGTCAAAACTTATAACTTCCATTAAGTATGGAGATACGATAGACAATCTTGAATTATTTATAATACCAGAACTTCAACAGGATGTATATTTAGGCATTGATTTTTGGCAAAAGTTCGGATTACTAAATAAAATTACGAGCAATCCGACCATTGCTGAAATAGACATCGGTACTTTGGATGATGATGAAGATTCTCCAAAATATAATGAGCTGAACGAAGGAGAAAGACTTCGGCTGGAGACAGTAATAAAAACATTTCCATCCTTTGCTTCCGAAGGTTTTGGTCGTACTACCTTGTCCACACATAGCATTGATGTAGGAAATGCGAGTCCTGTTAAACAACGGCATTGGCCAGTTTCACCTGCCATTGAAAAGCTGATGTTCGCTGATGTGGATAACATGCTAGCCTTAGATGTTATCGAAGAGTCAACTAGCGCTTGGAGCAGTAATTGCGTGTTAGTAAAGAAAGGAGACAAGTACCGTCTATGTCTTGATTCTAGAGAGGTAAACAAGGTTACTCAGCGAGACGCATATCCTCTACCTCATATAGACGGCATCTTAAGCCGGTTACCACAAGCTAAATTCATAAGTGGTATCGACATGAAGCATGCATATTGGCAGATACCGCTCGACGAAAATTCTAGACAATACACTGCGTTTACAATACCGAATAGACCGCTATATCAGTATAAAATGATGCCCTTTGGTCTATGTAACGCGGCCCAAACTCTTTGTCGTCTTATGGATCGAGTCATTCCAGCTCATCTTAGAAATAGAGTATTTGTTTACCTTGACGACTTATTAGTTTTGTCTGAGGACTTTGAATCCCATATGCTTTTACTACAAGAGATAGCTTTATGCTTACGTAAAGCAAATCTCACTATCAACGTCAGCAAATCTAAATTTTTTTATGAAGGAGATCAAATATCTCGGTTTTATAATTGGGAATGGACAAATTAGAACCAATCCAGATAAGGTTAAAGCGATAGTAGAATTTCCACAACCAACTTCGATTAAGCAGCTACGAAGATTTCTAGTATTAGCGGGATGGTACCGACGGTTTGTAGAAAACTTTGCCACTATTAGTTTCCCTTTAACGGAACTTCTTAAAAAGAAGAATACGCTTGAATGGAACGAAGAGGCTCAAACCGCTTTTGAAAACTTGAAATCATGTCTTACTGCTTCACCAATTCTCATAACACCAGATTTTTCTAAGCAATTCATTTTGTTGTGTGACGCCAGCTCTTTTGGTGCTGGTTGCGTACTAGCTCAGGAACGAGATGGAGTAGAACTTCCGATTTTGTATATGTCCAAAACACAACGTAACTATTCAGTTTCCGAATTAGAATGTCTTGCCGTTATAAAAGGAATTAAAAAATTCCGCGCATATATTGAAGGCCAGGATTTCTTAGTCATAACAGACCATGCAGCCCTTCAATGGCTAATGCGGCAGAAGGATTTATCAGGAAGGTTAGCTCGATGGTCAATGAAGTTGAGAGCGTTTACGTTCACTATAAAACATCGTAGCGGTTCTCAGAACGTCGTTGCAGACACCTTATCCAGACAGAACGACCCAGCCATCGATGAATTTTGTCAAAATGGACCCATAGTTGACGTAGATTCCCCACATTTCAAATCCACTGAATACTTGGACTTAATAAAGACAATATCTAACAATCAATCAAGATTTCCCGATCTACAAATCAGGGATGGATATATTTACAAAAGAACTACTTTTGTATCAGATGATATAAAGCAAGAAAATCCATGGAAACTATGGATACCTTCAGCTTTAGTACCCGATATATTGTTTCAGGCTCATGATGCACCAAGTTCTTCTCATTGTGGCATGAGTAAAACTGTAGAAAAACTAAAAAGATATTTGTTTTGGCATTGCATGGTTACGCAAATACGCAACTATATATCTAATTGTGTAATTTGTCGTACCACGAAAAGTCCAAACACGGTTCTAAAACCGCCAATGGGTAAACCGTTAACCTCAGACAGGCCATTCCAAAAATTATATATTGACCTCTTAAGCCCATACCCTCGCACAAAAAAAGGTCACATAGGTTTGTTGATTGTCGTTGACCATAACACCCGTTTCCACTTTTTGTTACCTCTTAAGAAGTTCACCGCTCCCAAAATCTGTGACTACTTAAAGGGGGCTATATTCTATACGTTTGGCGTCCCAGAAGTAATACTTTCTGATAATGGAAGTCAGTTTAAGTCAAGATATTTCCAAGCTTTTCTTACTAGTTTTGGCGTACAGCAAAAACTTACAGCCATATATTCTCCACAGGCGAACGCGAGTGAAAGACTTAACAGATCGGTGTTAGCCGCTGTAAGAGCTTATATAGGGAAAGATCACACAAATTGGGATGACAACTTAGACGCTATTAGCGGATCTTTAAGAGCATCGTTACATAGAAGCACAGGTTCGTCACCTTACTTTCTGACATTTGGACAAAATATGATCCTTAACGGCAAGGACTATAGTCTCCTGCGTACTCTAAATATGTTAGCGGACGACACTCGGTTATCCAAACCGGAGGCTTTAGAACTGCAGAGACGGCAAGCTAAACTGAACCTAAACCGATCCCATGAAGAAAACGCGAATAGATACAACCTACGCACACCGCAGATAGAATTTAAAAACGGCGATTTTGTTTACGCTAGAAACTTTACGCAAAGTAATGCCGTAAAGAAATTCAGTAGTAAATTGGCACCCGTATTTATCCCAGCTAAAGTTTATAAGAAACGTAGCTCGTACTACTACGAATTAGAGGATGAGAGAGGAAGGAAATTAGGAGTATTCCATTTGAAGGATATACAAGCTAGAAAACAAGGAGTTTCTTCAGATAAGGCTTCCTTGAAATAGTCTCGTTACCCTTATCTGTGGGTGTGGTGACCAACTGAACTTTACACTGCAATAACTCTTCAAGACACCCTCGCCCTAAATTATAGCAGCTTTTGTGTAAAACAAAAAGCGAGAGAATTGTCTTAGACCAATCAGGACAGAATATGATCGTACGATTATACAGTTAGGGAAAGAAAAGCTATAACAGCGACCACCAGCATGCAGCTTCCCAGAGCTTAGATCATTATCGGATTAAACTTCGTGGCGAACGCTCACAATTTTGACGCTGCCCATTTAACTTCATATACACGTGGAAATATAATTTAGTTATATATATCCAATCTCATAAAAACAAGAGTTGGGATATTTCAATAAATTTCCGTATTCGATTCGTGTGAAAGTGGCAATGAGATTCGACCCCAAGGCGTAAGGAAGGCCATGCCTATATAAGAGCATTTGGTTGCTCTACAGCCGACTACCCGCCCGTCTCGTCGACCCCCGCACCAGCTCATGGTTTAAACCCCGTTCGCTCCAAGAAGAGGCCACGAGGCGATATAACCTTCAGCCAACAAGTTACGCAACCGGCCACCTGCGGAATGATAACTAGCCAAATATATTGGAAGGCTAGAGCTCATCCAGATTATTCAGCTATGCAGAAGTTTAGACGACCGGAGCAGATTTAATTATATTTGACCATCATCATCGTCACGCAGTGAAGATCATCTCCTATGACCAACGGACGTCTAACTTTGTGATTTCGTCTTATCGCAACGCAGCGTAGCAGCCAGCGGTTTCCTAAGGTCTTATGGACTATCGATTAATAAAAGAAATGGCTTTATATTGATACTAATGATACACGCCGACACGTGTGAAGATAAGCTACAGATTCTGATAAGTATTGGAAATCTTGGATGTTAATAACTCCCTAAGTCTTTACCCTCCCTACCATGACAACGCTACTTAAAATATTTACATTGTCCCTTGGTCAAGTTCAAAATAACTCTACCACATATTTAAGAAAGTGTTAAACATAAGTACTCGACAAACCATTAAATCTATTTATTCACAATACATTCTTTTTTCCAATATATCTTCAATTATAATTCCATTTATATAAATTCAGTTTAATAAACGTTTCCATTAAATCTCTTTTACAAACTAACAAATTTTAATCTACGCATAATTATACTAGTCATTTTCTAACTCTTCATTTTCGTTTATATTTATTAAGTAAAATAAAGTATATAAAAGTAAAGTATAAAGCAAATATATATAAGTAATCGAATGTAAAATTAGCAGATATAGTTACATAATCTTTAGTCAAATGCAGATCTTATTTTATTTAGACGTTCGAGTGGCATTTTGTAGAATTTTAATATAGGTAATTCATAATAAGGTTTTTAATCATTGTTGGTTTGTAGTACTCACGACCTTAAATATCCACTCCATGATGTGCGTAAAGTTGGGCCCAAGTTCACGTTGACATTGTCGAGCTGTAGGTCAAACTTTAAAGGTTCTAATTTAAATTCCTATTCAAATGCCAAAAGTTCCGTCAATCTGCGAGTATTTAATTCATTATTAATCGCAATACAAAAGAAAATCAAGAATCAAAACAAAACACGAAATATAACTGCAGCACTGCAGCGATAAGACCTTAGGAAACCGCTGGCTGCTACGCTGCGTTGCGATAAGACGAAATCACAAAGTTAGACCTCCGTTGGTCATAGGAGATGATCTTCACTGCGTGACGTTGATGATGTCCAAATATAATTAAATCTGATCCGGTCGTCTAAACTTCTGCAAAACTGAATAAACGGGATGAGCTCTAGCCTTCCAATATATTTGCCCAGTTATTATTCGGCAGGTGGCCGGTTGCGTAACTTGTTGCTGAAGGTTATGTCGCCTCGTGGCCTCTTCTTGGAGCGAACGGGGTTTAAACCATGAGCTGATGCGGGGGTCGACGATTCGGGTGGGGTAGTCGGCTGTAGAGCAACCAAATGCTCTTATATAGGCCTGGCCTTCCTTACGCCTTGTGGTCGAATCTCTTTGCCACTTTCACACAAATCGCACACGGAAATTTATTGAAATATCCCACTCTTGTTTTTATGAGATTGGATATATTATATATAACTAAATTATATTTCCACGTGTATGTGAAGTTTAAATGGGCAGCGTCAAAAATTGTGAGCGTTCGCCACGAGGTTTAATCCGATAATGAATTAAGCTCTGGGAAGCTGCATGCTGGTGGTCGCTGTTATAGCTTTTCTTTCCCTAACTGTATAATCGTACGATCATATTCTGTCCTGATTGGTCTAAGACAATTCTCTCCCTTTTTGTTTTACACAAAATCTGCTATAATTTAGGGCGAGGGTGTCTTGAAGAGTTATTGCAGTGTAAAGTTTAGTTGGTCACTACAAGCTATTTTACGTATATTCAACGACATGGGTAAGCACATAGAAATAAAAGCCGACAAAGAATCCGCTTTCATGTGCATTGCACTTAAACTCTGGTTAGATTCAGAAGGAGTAACCTTAAATATAACGACAAGTAAAAATGGAATTTCTGACATCGAGAGATTTCATAAAACCGTTAATGAAAAATTAAGAATAATATCAAGCGAAAATGAACCCGAAAACCAATTCACAAAATTCGAGAAAATACTTTACGTATACAATCACAAAACAAAAGACAACACAACTGGTCGAGCACCAGCAGACATTTTTATTTTTGCAGGAACCCCTTCCTATAACAAACAAGAAAATAAAGTGAACAAAATTAACAAACTCAATGAAACTAGACAAGACTTTAGTATAGACACCAATTTCAGAGAATCCCCTCTAGTTAGATCAAAAACGACTAACCCATTCAAAAAGACAGGAAATTTAAATCAAATAGACGAAAAACATTTTGAAGAAACAAATAGAGGTAGAAAAATAATACACTATAAATCTAAGTTTAATTAGAAAGAGAAAATTAATAAAAGTAAATATAATAACGATAATTCCAGGCCTACTCCCGAGCATGATACTCATGTTATGCCTCCTATCGACAATTAACACACAATACTTAGAAGTAACACCTATCCAGGCAAAAAACGGTTACCTAATCTTTCAAACCGGATCATTAGATTTACCAATAAACTATGAATATCACTACTTATCTGTTAATTTAACTAAAACCGAAAACACTTATCAAGCAAGCACAAATCTTTGAAACTCTACCACAAATTCAGTATCTAACAGAAAAACTTAATAGAGAAATTAACAGTATAAAAAGTGCAAAACGTAGTAAACGCGGTCTACTAAATCAAATAGATAAAGAAGAATTACAACAACAAATAGTTGACATCTCTAAAAATAATGCACAACTAAACCACGTAATAGAAGTTATTAATAAGGAATTGAATTGACCAATCATCTAAATAGTAACTTTGAAGGAGAACAACAATTCACTGAATATATAGAAGACAGAACTTGGTTTGCTTCTGACACGCTTAGGTATCTTTAACCCTAAACTTTTGAAACACGATTCATTAACTCACGTCATTTCTGAAAAAAATTCTTAATATCAAAACTTCTGCTTTGCTTAAATCTGATACGAACGAAATCCTGATAATATCCCACATTCCGAGAGAAATAATTAAAACACCAGTTTTTGAAATAATACCATACCCAGACGAAAATAGGAACAATACATGACAAATATTTTTTACACAATAATCAAACTTACACAGCAAATTCCCCAAGCTTGGTTATAAATAAATGTCTAACATACTAAACCAACTCTCAACACAATGTAGATACAGTAAAACACATTCTGAGTTTGTAATAAAATATGTAGAACCTAATATAATTACAACTTGGATCCTTCCCAAGACTATTTTAAACCAAAATTGTATTAATAGAGAAATTATAATAGAAGGTAACAACATGATGAAAAAAAATTTAATTAGAAGATATATTAATTAGCAACACAATGTTAGATTACACTCAATCTATCTATGTAAACAAAAATGTAACAAAACTTGAACCACTAGAATACAGTCACACAAAAGAAATAATCGAACAACGCAATCAGATGATTAATGTCTTTTCAATAATAACACTTACAGCATTAATGATACTAGTTTTAATTGTTGCATTGTACTTTACTTATAAATATAAAACTATACCCCAAAAATTAATTGTAAAATTCAAAAATCAAACCCCAGAAAACGAAACTATTATACCACCCTGAACCAGAAAACGTTGTACTCAAAGGAAATACCCCTGTATTACCCCTAAAATAAGCGCCTGAGGACACGCTTTTTTCTTAAGGATGGGGAAGTAACTCCCCATAATTATAAGCATAAACTTTCGCGATCGGCGCCTACGCCTACGCACTTGTCTCAGGATTCTCTAATTACCCCTATTTCTCAGAAGACTCTCTTCCAACAGGAAAATAGAGGTTTACAACCCAACTCTCTTAAACTTCGCTCTTTGGCTTCCCCAAATTGCCTATAAAACAGCAAGCATGCCTCCATGCTGCAGTTCAGTACTGAGTACGTTATCAACCGCGATAACTCCGCTAAAGCGGACTTTAAACTTCCAACAAACTTCCAACTTAGTGATAATCTAAAGGCTCTAGTTCTTTCCTTAAATGGAATAAATAAAAGGTTTAATAAAACATAAAACTCAATCGTGGTTTTTTTCATTAAACCCTCGGTCTGAATTCGTAAATATATAATAAGTGGCGTTAACTCGTAATTTAATTTAATGTCTCTATGTTCTGTTTTGTACATGTTACATACTTCACATTCGTTGATAATGTTCTGTATTAACTTTTGATAGTCTGGGTATTAATATTTTTCTATAAATATTTTAGTTTGTTTTTTTATATTACTTCTTTAAATTCTGAATATGTTTCAATATAATTTAATAATAATTTACTGGTTGCCTCTCATAACTTTAGTTATGTTGTTCGGACTGACAATTTCTATGTAGGCGTTTTGAAATGTAATTTATGAAAATAAATTACGCTATTTCTTGTACACAAATATTCTATTATTAATTCTTTTTCATACGCATTTATCATTTCTTTATAATGGATTTTTAGTTTTGTTTTACGAAAATATTTTCCTATTTCTGTATTGTTATTGTCGTTTTTGACAAATTCTATTTGTATTCTATTGGTCTTTCCGTAAAGGAAAAGTAATTTTGGTTATCTTCATGGGTACTATGTACGGTAGCAGCTGAAGTGAGCGACATGGTTTTCTTTTCCTGGTACATATTTTATATGGTAATCAAATTCATTTAGTCTGATTTTCCATCCCAGACAATAGCTAAAAATTCTTTTTATATTGCTGAATAATTAAGTTCATGTTCTTTGAGATTACAGCTAGCGTAACAAAAAGATTTATGATCCTGTGATAATACAGCACCTAGAGCGGATTTGCTGCATCTGTGGTTGATGAGAATGTTTTTTCGACATTTGGGTAAATTAATATTGGTTCGGACATAATTAAAAATTTTAATTTTACGAAGGCAGATATATAATCGCTATCTTTAGAATTTATAACGCAACCTTTTTTAGTTTTTGTGTTATGGGTTTAGCAATTTTTGCAAAGTTAGGGATAAATTTACGGTAGAAACCGCAAAGTCCTAAAAATGATTTTATTTCTTTATTAGTTTTAGGTAGCCACACAGAAAGGCTTCTATTTTATTTGGGTTGGGCTTTATGCCTTCAGTAGTTACAATGTGACCTAAGAACTCTGTTTCTCTTTTCATAAATTCACATTTGTCAAGTTGTAACTTTAGATTAGCTTCTTGTAATTTAGCAAATACTTTACGTAGAGATAGCAAGTGAACTTCCAATGAAGTGGAAAAAACTATTATATTGTCCATGTAAACTAAACAATCTTTGTAAATTAGGTCTTCTAATAGATTGTTAATACAACATTGCATTCTTCAGTCCAAATGGCATTAGAGTGTACTCGTAATGTCCATTTTTTGTGGAAAAAGCTGTTTTTTGAATCGAGCTTTCATCCATTTGGACCTGATGAAAACCTTTTGCTAAATCTATGGTAGTAAAATATTGAGATCTAGTATCTAGTATTTCATCCATGACAGGAATTGGGTACTTATCATCAATAGTAATTTCGTTTAGTTTGCGATAGTCGATTACTAACCTAAACTTTGTTTTACCGGAAGCATCGCTTTTTTTTTATATTATCCAGATAGGAGAACAGTAGGGTGAGTTCGATTTTTGAACAATGCCTTGTTGAATCATTTATTTGATTTGTGCCTCGACTTCCTTGTTGTAGGCCTGGGGGTATTTATAAGCTTTCCTATAGATTGGGTCTTCATGTTTAGTTTTGATGGCATGCTTTACAGTACTTGTGAAGGTCAAATTTTCACCTTCTCTGTATTGTAATATATGTCCCTAAATTCTTGAAGAATTTTAGTAAGGGCACTTGACTCTTCTTTATTTAGATGGTCAAGCCTGAATTCATTTGATTCCCTAATCTCGTTTTCTATTGCATAATTTGTGGTTTCATCATCAGCTGATAATGATGGCTGTAAATCATTGAAACAGTCGTGGATAGAACCTTCTCGTTCTGGTATGTAGTCCATTAAGAAATTGTTTTTTAAATCTACGATTCTTTTGGGAAGCCAGTACCTAATGTCATTTTCAGAAAAATGATGAATATAAAAACTTGTTTAGTAGGGCAAAGCTGACTTGGTTTGAGAATTACCGGTTAGCAAACATTAATCAAATCAAAAACACTCACCCCAACCAACGATTCATTCGCCCCTTTATTCCATTAACAAATCCCACACAGACGCAAAACACTAACGTATACAATCAAACCCATTTTAAACAAACTCCACCGACCAGACAACAGCAATTTGATCAGAACAGAAATTTATACAACGAATTCAGGACCGTCAAAACGACACTCGAAACTACAATCAGCCCCCCCAAACAACCAAGAGTGCCGAATAAGCATTTTAAAGAAGGCAGCGGACAATCACGTATTCATACAGATGAAATTCATCCCCAGTACGAATTAGATTACGATAACGAAACTAAACGCTACATTAATAACGACGAACGGTTCCACAAAGATCAATTGCCTCTGCAAACCCGGCAGAAGTCTGACTTGATCAACGCATAGCAGGTCATAAAATAGACTAGCGACTATCAACAAATCAACGCGCTGGGGGCGATTGAACTCTGGATCCGCGAGCTTCAGGTTTTGGGATATGTTCCAGTTACAAACCTCGCTTTTAAAGTTGGGCTGATGTTCGGGTATATTGGAAGCAATAACATCAGTGATAGAAGGTACGAGATGGCATTGTTAATTTATGTGGCAAACCATCTGTCTTGAAACTAGAGTTACATTATCCGGTAACAAGTTTACAAACCGGGAAGATATTAAGTGCAGCTGGGAACCACAGTCGAGTACAGCAGAGTAATGCAGAGGGTTCTGTCGCATGATTAATAAATCTGAGGCCACCGTTTTAGTAGGCTGAGATCTTTCGTGAGAAGAAAACGAGGCTAAGGTTCCCAAGTGAAGCAGAGTGTGGTGAAGCAGAGTGAACGTTTCTGATGGCCACAATCGCACGGAGAAATGCCATCAATAAGCAAAGGTTGAGTGGGCGTGGATTTTTGAGTCGCGCTTTGATAAGCGTTATGAGAACATTATTAAATTTTTCACTCAAATCGCTTTCAATTTGATTCAAATCAAGCTTCTCACATGCAGAACGGAATAGTTTAATGAAGTTAACGCAGAACTTGATAATGAATCTGCTAATCGTTCCACTCTGTTATATATGGCTGTCGTCTTGCGCCTCAAAAGCGTCACTCTGTTTGCCTCAGCGGTAACGTTTCCAGATATTTTAGCAGCCATGGCCACAACGACAACAACAAATTCAGTTCAAGCAGAAAGACTAGCGCAAAGAAGAAATAGCGGAAGCTGAGCACAATCCACTTAGCAGTAACAGCGAAGTTTAAGCTTTAAACAGCTGTGTATGATTTCATTGTTTATGCACAAGTCACTCAGCATTAACAGCGAATTAAAGTTGAAGCTTTAAATAGCTTTGTATAATTTGCACTAATATTGTTTATATACATATATAGTAACATATCCATAAGCCCTTCAGACTTACGCATATGTCTACCTACTTATACAAGTTAACAACAGAAACTCTTGTTACTCCCCTTGACCGATACAATAAATTACTAGTAGTATTTAGAACAAAGTATTCTAAGTATTTCTAAGTATTATTCAAAGTATTCTAAGAAAATCCTAAAACAACAATATTGTAAGCATCCGCCGCGACGAACCCACGCAACGCCGAAATTGCAGAGATTGCAATTCGATCCAGTTCAACCAAGTTCAAACCACTCCAATTCTTCGCCTAGCTGCCGATCACGCCATCAGAGTCGACGCCAACGTTCTGCCGACGCCGCTGCCAGACACCCACAGCTAGCTCAGGACTTACTTTAAAATTCAATGTTTAGTTCTTATTTTGAATCCGGAATAAAAGGTCATCTTTCGCAAAATAAAACATTAACTGGCGCCCGAACAGGGACCTGAAGAGTAGGAAATCTTGTTAAGTCAGATAAGTACATCAGTACGACTCCATCAGTCTCAAAACCTCTGTTGCATTCTTTGGTACGCGGATTTACTAAAGGCAACTCATAGGCGGACTACGCGTTCTGTCAAGGTCCGACCGCAGAACACCCTCTACGTGTGTGCATCGCAGGATCCCGAGTAACTAAGTAAAAAGGACAACATCCGGATCACCAGGAGGAGTAGCCGTATCAAGTTAGCAATGTAAGTAGAGTTAAGCGAACCTAATTATCTAAAGTTAAATAAGAAATTAAGAAAACTAAAGCACGAATAATTCAAAAGTAAAACAAAGTGAAAGTGATTAAAGAAATTGACGAAAGTTTGTGAAGAAATAAATAGGCGTAAAGCGATCAAAAAAAAATAAATCACTGCACTACAAATAAATAAATCAGTATAACAAGCTCAATCTTGCGAATCCCAAGGGACCCTCCAAGGTAGAAGAGCAAAACCAGACACTGGTTTTCAAAATTAAAATAAAATAAATTCAATCTAAACAAAACACAGTTCTTCGATCACGCTCCTTTTGCTATAAATAAATAAAGTAAAATTCGAAATTAAAAGCAACTACAATTTATGCAAAACTAAATAAGTTAAAATAAGTTTTACAATTCATAATTTAAAGTAAACTTCAATTAATATAGAATTTAATGCGCGACTAAATTTTACTATTAAACATTTAAATCAAAATTCAAGATTCAATTTTAACGTGCTATAAACTCTGCTATTAAACATTATTGATTATTAAATAAGATCTAATTAAGTCGTAAAATCAAACACAAATTAACTAAATAATTGTAAGGATTTATCAACATATCTTAAGTGACACAATCTAAAATATTTTGATTCCCGCATTCATTTTATACACTTAAATAATTGATCCCATTGCTATAACCATACTTAATTACGTGTAACTGCCTGTATGGCCAATTTCAACAATTTAATTAGACCACCAGTGCTCAACTTAGAAACAGAATCTGAGGCAGTAAACCGAATAGAACCTAACACACATAATTAAATACAACAACACAGACAAGTCGCAAGACAAGAAACACAAAACAAAATAGAAACATAATGGCACAGCACGAACAACTAGCCGAAATCATTCGCCAGATTCTGGCTGAACAACTCCCAACTCTCTTGCAGCAAAGTCAAAATTCTAGCTTCGATTTCGCAAATGTAGAGAGCCAGGGTATTAACCCAGAACACCTACATAATTTACAAGATTTAGACAAAGTCCCCGATATTGTAAAATCTTTGCATGATTTTTCCGGTGACCCAGCTGAATTCGGTTCCTGGAAAAAGAGTGTAGATAGAATACTAGAAACTTATGCTCACACCATAGGTATAGCAAAGTATTTTGGTATTTTGCACACACTTCGAAATAAGATAAAAGGCAACGCTGACATTGCCCTTGATTCTTATAATGTCCCGTTGAACTGGGCAGCAATCTCAAAGTGTTTAACACTACATTATGCAGACAAACTGAGATCTTGCCACTTTGGAATATCAAATGACAACAATATTCCAAAAGCCCAATCAGACAGTTGAAGAATTCCATCAAGTCGTTTACAGACATTTGTCTTTAATACTCAATAAAATAAGTTGCATAGAATTGGGCAGGGAATCAGAATTGCTTATGACCAAGTTGTACAGGGATAAAGCCTTAGATACCTTTATCCGGGGTCTCCCACCGACTTGCCATCTGCTTTGCACCTGTGCTTGAAGTTAGAAAACCAGACTTACCGTACCCATCACGCTTCGGCCAAACTTCAACAGAACATCTTTAGAAGCACACCTCAAGGGCCGCTTCCACGACCAATACCTATACCCAATAATATGGGTTACCAAACCAGACCAATGCTACCCCCCAGACCCATACCAGTAGGAGTGTCTAATGCTAACTTTGGACACCCACAATACCGACCAGCACCGAATAATCTTGGGCAACAATTTCGACAAGCCCCATCGCACCAACCGTATCCACCACCTCGTCCGATCGCAACAAAACCCCAACCACGACCAGAACCAATGGACGTGGACAGAAGCCTTCAGTCTAGACAAATTAACTACATGAACAGACCTCAACTTAACGCCTCTGGTAAACGACCCCCAATACCTATCACAGATCCAACCAAAAGGCAAAGAAATTTTAATATCCAAACAGAAATCGAACAACAAACTGGGGCAGAACAAGAAGCACCGATAATGACCGAATACGAACAGACTTTGTCAGAACAAGATGAACAAACACTCGGTGAATACACAGAAGCGGTTGACAGCAATGACCAAGAACCACAACCTGACTATTCCTATCTCAATTTTTTAGAGTAACTGACTCCTCACTACCATACTTCGAATGTAAGGTGAGGAGCGGAGAAATCTTAAAAATATTAATTGACACCGGCTCCAATCGAAATTATATTCAACCAAAACATGTCTCAAACCCGTTACCAAACAAAACCATATTCAATGCTGTCTCTGTAGGTGGCGATATAAAAATAACTCATCACAAAAACACAAATTTGTTTAACGATCTAAATACAATAGTTAAATTTTTCCTATTACCAACTCTTAAAACTTTTGACGCGATATTAGGCAATGACAGTTTAAGGGAATTAGGCGCAGTCATTGACACAAAAAACAAAATAATGCACTTAAGAAATGGCACATATATATTCCCATTAAATAAAAAAAATTTGAAGCAGTCAATGTAATAATACCAAGGTCGGATCACCTTACACACAATCAGCGAATCGAATTAAGTCGCTTACTCAAAAATTACCCAAACTTATTTGCCGAACCGGATGACAAACTGACCTACCTCACAAACGTGAAAGCCGAAATACGAATAACTACTGAGACACCAGTTTATTCTAAATTTTATCAGTACCCAATGGCTTTAAAAGCTGAGGTTGACAAACAGGTTAAAGACCTTTTAGAAAATAACATAATAAAAAAAACATTCCAAAAAAACAAGATGCTTCCAATGTAAAAAAATATAGAATGGTCATTGATTATAGAAAACTGAATAGTGTAACAACACCCGACAAATAGACCTTAAAAGCGGATTCCACCAAATTCCATTAAAGGAAAAAGATATAGAAAAAACAGCATTTTCCGTAAGCAATGGCAAGTACGAGTTTACCAGGCTCCCCTTTGGTTTAAAAAATGGCCCTTCAATATTCCAACGCGCCCTTGACGACATCCTTAAGGAACACATAGGAAACATTTGCTACATTTATATCGATGACATTATCGTTTTTAGCAAAGACGAAGAGTCTCATTGCAAAAATCTGAAAACGATTTTTGAAACACTAAGTGCAGCAAACGTTAGAACGGAAGACGGACGCATTTCAAAAGGAATGTCGTCAAAAAAATTGATTCACCTAGACGATAAAGCAATAAGAGCATTCGAACAGTTGCGCAGTACACTAATATCCAAAGACGTAATACTCCAATACCCAGACTTTGATAAAGAATTCACACTAACCACAGACGCCTCTGACTATGCGATAGGAGCAGTATTATCACAATCCAACAGACCAATTGCATTTATATCTAGAACACTTTCTAAAACTGAAGAACAATACGAAACGGCAAAGAAAGAAATGTTAGCCATACATTGGGCTGTTAATTTCTTTAAGGGATATCTTTACGGTGGTTCAAAGGTAAAAATCTATACCGATCACGAACCACTCACACACGATTGCAATTGGAAAGGCGGGATAGCTATTAGAAGGTGGAAGTCTTATTTAGATGAATATAATAAAGAATTGCTCTACAAACCAGGGAAAGAAAACGTAGTAGCAGATGCACTATCGAGGGCACCAAGGCAAGTTGAAATTAATTCATTGACAGCAACTCAACATAGCGCTCAAAGTTCTAGCCACAATCTGATATCAAGTGTTGAATCTCCGATTAATGTTTTTAAAAACCAAATTTTTATACTTAAAGAAGAACCACCTGATTACAAATTTACCCTTCCATTTCCCACATTCCATAGGCATACAATTACTCAGCTGACATATTCGGACGACGATATAATACAAATTTTAAGAAAACACCTTTATCCCAAAGTCATTAATGGCATTCATACAACAGAAGATATAATGGGTCAAATACAATGAATTTACCTAGACAATTTTACATCTTTTAAAGTCAGATTTAGCAGAAAACAAGTAGAAGATATAACTAATCAAACAGAACAAGACGAGCTTATTCTAAAAACTCACAGTAAGGCACATAGAAATGCTGAAGAGAATAAAATTCAGTTAGCCGAAAAATGCTACTTTCCCAAAATGAAATCTAAAATTGTAACCTTAGTAAAACAATGTCAAGTGTGCAAGGAAGGAAAATATGATAGGCATCCCACAAACCCAGAAATAATGGAAACCCCAATTCCTGAGTTTCCGGGACACACAATTCATATAGATATTTTCTCTACAGAAAAAAAACTGGTACTTACGGCAATTGACAAATTTTCGAAACTTGCGCAAGCAAAATTAATAAATTCAAAATCAATAGAAGACATAAGAAAACCTTTACATGACATCTTATTCTATTTTGGCGTACCAAAATACGTCGTAATGGATAATGAAAAATCTTTTAATTCCGCTTCAATAGCTTTTATGATGAGAGACCAGCTGGGCATACAAATTTTTAAAGCACCCCTTATAAAAGTTCTGTAAAAGGACAAATAGAACGGTTTCATTCCACCCTCGCCGAAATTATGAGATGCTTAAAAACCAAACAGGTACACCGAACTTTTGAAGAACTATTAGATTCAGCTGTCTACGAATACAACTTCACAATTCACTCTGTAACAAAAAAAAAAAAGGAAAACTACAAATATCATCAACTAAACTAATCCATATAATAGACCTAGAACAGCTAGAAACAGAATTGTATAAAATACGAGAACACACAATTAATGACTTAAGGGAAAGCTATCTCTACCATACACTAACACACAAAATAGTTCAGGCATTTTCCGCACTAAGTACTCTGACCTCAAAATATCGCAAAGTTCGATCAATCAATTGGATTGGTTCAGCCTGGAAATATGTGGCAGGAAACCCAGATCATGACGACTTAATTATGATCGAGAATAATTTAAATAACCTTATAGCTAACAATAACGACAAAATAGAATCAATAATTTAACAACAATCTCAAATATGCTCACGAATTCAATAAAAGAAGATAACAATTTTAATAACGAAATAGCAACAAGTCTGCAAAATCAGGTCAGATTGATAAAAGAAGAAATTGTAAATATTAAATATGCAATTCAATGGGCCAAAATTAACGTTATTAACACACTCCTTTTAAATGAATTTGAATTAAATGAAGTAAATAACCTCTTTATCAATCGAGGAAATGCTAGAATTTGTTGATGTTTCAGTATTACACAATAAAACAGCAATTATCTATATCATCAAAATACCAGAACTAGACCCCACTACTTACAAAGATATGTTAATAAAACCCGTTATAAAAATAACTCCATTGTACACTTAGAAACGAACGAAATATTTGTAACACAAAACGAAATTATTAATGTACCCAAAAATTGTAAAATATCCAATTACTTAAAAATATGTAAAAAAGAAAACACTGTTAATCTTAAACAAACAGAATGTATTGCTAAGTTAGTTGAGGGAAAGGAAGCGCTGTGTGACTTCAGTAATGCAGAACATATTCAGGAAATAGAGGAGATCGATGGCAGCTTAATATTACTTAACAACTACACCGGCAATTTAATACACAACAACATAACCTACAAGCTAAAAGGGACATATCTGGTCCATTTCTGGAACGATACCGTCCAAATAAAAAACAAACAATTTAATAATAAAGGAAAAACTATACTAAAACCCGGAACACCAATAATCCAAATGTCCCCCATAGAAGTGGAAAGATTAAAAATTTTATCATTAGAATCACTGGAGGCCCTCAACATCAAGAACACAAAGCACCTAAACAACATAACAACACATTCTACCATAAACCGCATCGCAATCTTGTGCTTACTGGCCACTATTATACTTTTTTCAATAATCTCCAAAATTTGTTTTAAGTCCAGAGACAAAGTAACCCTTCAAATTCAACAAGAGCTTCCCACGCTTAATAACAAACTTAAAATAAATAATTTAAAGCCAACGCCGATACAACCCGAGTTCAACAATATTCCATATTTCTAACACCCACTTGAGGACAAGTAGGATTCTGAGGGGGGAGAGTTAACAACAGAAACTCTTGTTACTCCCCTCGACCGATACAATAAATTAATAGTATTTTGCTTGCAAGAATTGTGCAACAAAGTATTCTAAGAAAACAAGAGTTCAAAATCCTAAAACAACAATATTGTAAGCATCCGCCGCGACGAACCCACGCAACGCCGAAATTGCAGAGATTGCAATTCGATCCAGTTCAACCAAGTTCAAACCACTCCAAATCTTCGCCTAGCTGCCGATCACGCCATCAGAGTCGACGCCAACGTTCTGCCGACGCCGCTGCCAGACACCCACAGCTAGCTCAGGACTTACTTTAAAATTCAATGTTCAGTTCTTATTTTGAATCCGGAATAAAAGGTCATCTTTCGCAAAATAAAACATTAACTTACATATTCCCTTACTCGCACTTGAGTACACATAAGTTCTGCACTTGAAAATACCACACACATAAGACCTCACACACATAAGACCCTTAGCTGGGATAAAAAGAACATATTGCAACCTTAACAAAAACCCACTGTAATTTTCCAAGCCAAGAATCAGATTTCGGACAGCAGCCATAAAGTCACCAAATTTATGTCTAGAAATGCAAACATATAAGTTAATGTTTAAGTTTGTTATTAAGCGTGGGAAGCTCTTGTTGAATTTGAAGGGTTACTTTGTCTCTGGACTTAAAACAAATTTTGGAGATAAAAAATATAATAGTAGCCAGTAAGCACAAGATTGCGATGCGGCTTATGGTAGAATGTGTTGTTATGTTGTTTAGGTGCTTTGTGTTCTTGATGTTGAGGGCCTCCAGTGATTCTAATGATAAAATTTTTAATCTTTCCACTTCTATGGGTGACATTTGGATTATTGGTGTTCCGGGTTTTAGTATAGTTTTTCCTTTATTATTAAATTGTTTGTTTTTTATTTGGACGGTATCGTTCCAGAAATGGACCAGATATGTCCCTTTTAGCTTGTAGGTTATGTTGTTGTGTATTAAATTGCCGGTGTAGTTGTTAAGTAATATTAAGCTGCCATCGATCTCCTCTATTTCCTGAATATGTTCTGCATTACTGAAGTCACACAGCGCTTCCTTTCCCTCAACTAACTTAGCAATACATTCTCTTTGTTTAAGATTAACAGTGTTTTCTTTTTTACATATTTTTAAGTAATTGGATATTTTACAATTTTTGGGTACATTAATAATTTCGTTTTGTGTTACAAATATTACGTTCGTTTCTAAGTGTACAATGGAGTTCTTTTTTATAACGGGTTTTATTAACATATCTTTGTAAGTAGTGGGGTCTAGTTCTGGTATTTTGATGATATAGATAATTGCTGTTTTATTGTGTAATACTGAAACATCAACAAATTCTAGTATTTCCTCGATTGATAAAGAGGTTATGTTGTTTTTTGAAAAATTTTATTTACTTCATTTAATTCAAATTCATTTAAAAGGATTGTGTTAATTACGTTTATTTTAGCCCATTGAATTGCATATTTAATATTTACAATTTCTTCTTTTATCAATCTGACCTGATTTTGCAGACTGGTTGCTATTTCGTTATTAAAATTGTTATCTTTTTTTATTGAGATTGTTGTTAAATTATTGATTCTATTTTGCAGTTGTTTATTTACTATTACCTGATCGTTATTGTTAGTTATAAGGTTATTTAAATTATTCTCGATCATAATTAAGTCGTCATGATCTGGGTTTCCTGCCACATATTTCCAGGCTGAACCAATCCAATTGATTGATCGAACTTTGCGATATTTTGAGGTCAGAGTACTTAGTGCGGAAAATGCCTGAACTATTTCGTGTGTTAGTGTATGGTAGAGATAGCTTTCCTTTAAGTCATTAATTGTGTGTTCTCGTATTTTATACAATTCTGTTTCTAGCTGTTCTAGGTGTATTATATGGATTAGTTTAGTTGATAATATATGTAGTTTTCCTAATCCTTTGTACACTGAGATGGTTTGAGCGTCGGTGTAATTAGTGATTTCCATATTTGCCAATGCTAATGGCAGAAGCATTAAAATTAAGAAAATCCTGTAGTGGGGAAAGGGAGGAGAGGAAGAAAAAACAATCATTTATTCGGTGAACGAATTAGTTTTTTTTGAGGGTATGGGCCGATCCCTCACGATCGGATCGATACCCGCAAGCGGACAATTGTGAGTTAGAGGATAGTTTGTATAAAATTTTCATTTCATTTTATGTTTCTTACTTCAGACGAATATGGACATGTTCCCTAGGCAGTATCGGACTAGAAAAAAAATGTTATTATTATTACTCTTGTTTTATGTTACTCTTGTGAACAATTCTACCTGTTTCTGTGATAATAGTTGTATGTCTATTTTCTTTTACTGTTTCTTTCTTGTACCGTGGGGACAGTTTAGAACCTAGTCTTGTGTTTTGTTTTATAAACACTATTTGCCCTGGCTCATAATCCTTGATTTTATTGCGTTTTTCGTTATGGTTTCTTAAGTCTATTGCCTGTTTTGATTTCAGTTTTTCGATGTTGTCTTGTCTGCTTTCGTCATATTTTTCTGGGTCAGTGGTTATATTTCTACCAAAAAATATTTCTAATGGTCGTTTTTTTGTTACAGAGTGAATTGTGAAGTTGTATTCGTAGACAGCTGAATCTAATAGTTCTTCAAAAGTTCGGTGTACCTGTTTGGTTTTTAAGCATCTCATAATTTCGGCGAGGGTGGAATGAAACCGTTCTATTTGTCCTTTTACAGAACTTTTATAAGGGGGTGCTTTAAAAATTTGTATGCCCAGCTGGTCTCTCATCATAAAAGCTATTGAAGCGGAATTAAAAGATTTTTCATTATCCATTACGACGTATTTTGGTACGCCAAAATAGAATAAGATGTCATGTAAAGGTTTTCTTATGTCTTCTATTGATTTTGAATTTATTAATTTTGCTTGCGCAAGTTTCGAAAATTTGTCAATTGCCGTAAGTACCAGTTTTTTTTCTGTAGAGAAAATATCTATATGAATTGTGTGTCCCGGAAACTCAGGAATTGGGGTTTCCATTATTTCTGGGTTTGTGGGATGCCTATCATATTTTCCTTCCTTGCACACTTGACATTGTTTTACTAAGGTTACAATTTTAGATTTCATTTTGGGAAAGTAGCATTTTTCGGCTAACTGAATTTTATTCTCTTCAGCATTTCTATGTGCCTTACTGTGAGTTTTTAGAATAAGCTCGTCTTGTTCTGTTTGATTAGTTATATCTTCTACTTGTTTTCTGCTAAATCTGACTTTAAAAGATGTAAAATAGTCTAGGTAAATTCTTTGTATTTGACCCATTATATCTTCTGTTGTATGAATGCCATTAATGACTTTGGGGTAAAGGTGTTTTCTTAAAATTTGTATTATATCGTCGTCCGAATATGTCAGCTGAGTAATTGTATGCCTATGGAATGTGGGAAATGGAAGGGTAAATTTGTAATCAGGTGGTTCTTCTTTAAGTATAAAAATTTGGTTTTTAAAAACATTAATCGGAGATTCAACACTTGATATCAGATTGTGGCTAGAACTTTGAGCGCTATGTTGAGTTGCTGTCAATGAATTAATTTCAACTTGCCTTGGTGCCCTCGATAGTGCATCTGCTACTACGTTTTCTTTCCCTGGTTGTAGAGCAATTCTTTATTATATTCATCTAAATAAGACTTCCACCTTCTAATAGCTATCCCGCCTTTCCAATTGCTATCGTGTGTGAGTGGTTCGTAATCGGTATATATTTTTACCTTTGAACCACCGTAAAGATATCCCTTAAAGAAATTAACAGACCAATGTATGGCTAACATTTCTTTCTTTGCCGTTTCGTATTGTTCTTCAGTTTTAGAAAGTGTTCTAGATATAAATGCAATTGGTCTGTTGGATTGTGATAATACTGCTCCTATCGCATAGTCAGAG
This sequence comes from Drosophila erecta, assembly GCF_003286155.1. Classification (NCBI taxonomy): domain Eukaryota; kingdom Metazoa; phylum Arthropoda; class Insecta; order Diptera; family Drosophilidae; genus Drosophila; species Drosophila erecta. The sequence continues at coordinate 91,902 of NW_020825249.1, read as the reverse complement.
GCGTCTATGGTTAGTGTGAATTCTTTATCAAAGTCTGGGTATTGGAGTATTACGTCTTTGGATATTAGTGTACTGCGCAACTGTTCGAATGCTCTTATTGCTTTATCGTCTAGGTGAATCAATTTTTTTGACGACATTCCTTTTGAAATGCGTCCGTCTTCCCCTCTAAGCAAATCAGTCAGTGGCTTGGCCATTGTAGCATAGCCCAGTATAAATCTCCTGTAGTATCCTGATAACCCAAGAAAGGATCTTAATTCCTTTAAGGTCTTTGGTCTTGGATAGTTAGCTATGGCTTCCACCTTTGTTGGGTTAGTCTCTATTCCTTTATCCGATATAACGAATCCTAAGAATTCTACTTTGGTCTTAAAGAACTCGCACTTGTCTAGTTGGCATTTAACGTTTGCTGCACTTAGTGTTTCAAAAATTGTTTTCAGATTTTTGCGATGAGACTCTTCGTCTTTGCTAAAAACGATAATGTCATCGATATAAATGTAGCAAATGTTTCCTATGTGTTCCTTAAGGATGTCGTCAAGCGCGCGTTGGAATATTGAAGGGGCATTTTTTAAACCAAAGGGGAGCCTGGTAAACTCGTACTTGCCATTGTTTACGGAAAATGCTGATTTTTCTATATCTTTTTCCTTTAATGGAATTTGGTGAAATCCGCTTTAAAGGTCTAAAACGGAAAAAAGCTTCTTATTACCTAACTGTGCAATGACTCCGTTTATGTCAGGTATAGGGTATTTGTCGGGTATTGTTACACTATTCAGTTTTCTATAATCAATGACCATTCTATATTTTTTTACATTGGAAGCATCTTGTTTTTTTGGAACGATCCACACAGGTGAATTGTTTGGGGAACGTGATGGTCGTATTATGTTATTTTCTAAAAGGTCTTTAACCTGTTTGTCAACATCAGCTTTTAAAGCCATTGGGTACTGATAAAATTTAGAATAAACAGGTGTCTCAGTAGTTATTCGTATTTCGGCTTTCACGTTTGTGAGGTAGGTCAGTTTGTCATCCGGTTCGGCAAATAAGTTTGGGTAATTTTTGAGTAAGCGACTTAATTCGATTCGCTGATTGTGTGTAAGGTGATCCGACCTTGGTATTATTACATTGACTGCTTCACATTTTATGGGAATATTTGTGCCATTTTTTAAGTGCATTATTTTGTTTTTTGTGTCAATTCCCTTAAACTGTCATTGCCTAATATCGCGTCAAAAGTTTTAAGAGTTGGTAAGAGGAAAAATTTAACTATTGTATTTAGATCGTTAAACAAATTTCTGTTTTTGTGATGAGTTATTTTTATATCGCCACCTACAGAGACAGCATTGAATATGGTTTTGTTTGGTAACGGGTTTGAGACATGTTTTGGTTGAATATAATTTCGATTAGAGCCGGTGTCAATTAATATTTTTAAGATTTCTCCGCTCCTCACCTTACATTCGAAGTATGGTAGTGAGGAGTCAGTTACTCTAAAAAATTGAGATAGGAATAGTCAGGTTGTGGTTCTTGGTCATTGCTGTCAACCGCTTCTGTGTATTCACCGAGTGTTTGTTCATCTTGTTCTGACAAAGTCTGTTCGTATTCGGTCATTATCGGTGCTTCTTGTTCTGCCCCAGTTTGTTGTTCGATTTCTGTTTGGATATTAAAATTTCTTTGCCTTTTGGTATTGGGGGTGATAGGTATTGGGGGTCGTTTACCAGAGGCGTTAAGTTGTTAAATTATTGATTCTATTTTGCAGTTGTTTATTTACTATTACCTGATCGTTATTGTTAGTTATAAGGTTATTTAAATTATTCTCGATCATAATTAAGTCGTCATGATCTGGGTTTCCTGCCACATATTTCCAGGCTGAACCAATCCAATTGATTGATCGAACTTTGCGATATTTTGAGGTCAGAGTACTTAATGCGGAAAATGCCTGAACTATTTCGTGTGTTAGTGTATGGTAGAGATAGCTTTCCTTTAAGTCATTAATTGTGTGTTCTCGTATTTTATACAATTCTGTTTCTAGCTGTTCTAGGTCTATTATATGGATTAGTTTAGTTGATGATATTTGTAGTTTTCCTAATCCTTTGTACACTGAGATGGTTTGAGCGTCGGTGTAATTAGTGATTTCCATATTTGCCAATGCTAATGGCAGAAGCATTAAAATTAAGAAAATCCTGTAGTGGGGAAAGGGAGGAGAGGAAGAAAAAAAAATCATTTATTCGGTGAACGAATTAATGTTTTTGTGGGTATGGGCCGATCCCTCACGATCGGATCGATACCCGCAAGCGGACAACAATTGTGAGTTAGAGGATAGTTTGTATACAATTTTCATTTAATTTTATGTTTCTTACTTCAGACGAATATGGACATGTTCCCTAGGCAGTATCGGACTAGAAAAAAAATGTTATTATTATTACTCTTGTTTAATGTTACTCTTGTGAACAATTCTACCTGTTTCTGTGATAATAGTTGTATGTCTATTTTCTTTTACTGTTTCTTTCTTGTACCGTGGGGACAGTTTAGAACCTAGTCTTGTGTTTTGTTTTATAAACACTATTTGCCCTGGCTCATAATCCTTGATTTTATTGCGTTTTTCGTTATGGTTTCTTAAGTCTATTGCCTGTTTTGATTTCAGTTTTTCGATGTTGTCTTGTCTGCTTTCGTCATATTTTTCTGGGTCAGTGGTTATATTTCTACCAAAAAATATTTCTAATGGTCGTTTTTTTGTTACAGAGTGAATTGTGAAGTTGTATTCGTAGACAGCTGAATTTAATAGTTCTTCAAAAGTTCGGTGTACCTGTTTGGTTTTTAAGCATCTCATAATTTCGGCGAGGGTGGAATGAAACCGTTCTATTTGTCCTTTTACAGAACTTTTATAAGGGGGTGCTTTAAAAATTTGTATGCCCAGCTGGTCTCTCATCATAAAAGCTATTGAAGCGGAATTAAAAGATTTTTCATTATCCATTACGACGTATTTTGGTACGCCAAAATAGAATAAGATGTCATGTAAAGGTTTTCTTATGTCTTCTATTGATTTTGAATTTATTAATTTTGCTTGCGCAAGTTTCGAAAATTTGTCAATTGCCGTAAGTACCAGTTTTTTTTCTGTAGAGAAAATATCTATATGAATTGTGTGTCCCGGAAACTCAGGAATTGGGGTTTCCATTATTTCTGGGTTTGTGGGATGCCTATCATATTTTCTTTCCTTGCACACTTGACATTGTTTTACTAAGGTTACAATTTTAGATTTCATTTTGGGAAAGTAGCATTTTTCGGCTAACTGAATTTTATTCTCTTCAGCATTTCTATGTGCCTTACTGTGAGTTTTTAGAATAAGCTCGTCTTGTTCTGTTTGATTAGTTATATCTTCTACTTGTTTTCGGCTAAATCTGACTTTAAAAGATGTAAAATTGTCTAGGTAAATTCTTTGTATTTGACCCATTATATCTTCTGTTGTATGAATGCCATTAATGACTTTGGGGTAAAGGTGTTTTCTTAAAATTTGTATTATATCGTCCGAATATGTCAGCTGAGTAATGCCTATGGAATGTGGGAAATGGAAGGGTAAATTTGTAATCAGGTGGTTCTTCTTTAAGTATAAAAATTTGGTTTTTAAAAACATTAATCGGAGATTCAACACTTGATATCAGATTGTGGCTAGAACTTTGAGCGCTATGTTGAGTTGCTGTCAATGAATTAATTTCAACTTGCCTTGGTGGCCTCGATAGTGCATCTGCTACTACGTTTTCTTTCCCTGGTTTGTAGAGCAATTCTTTATTATATTCATCTAAATAAGACTTCCACCTTCTAATAGCTATCCCGCCTTTCCAATTGCTATCGTGTGTGAGTGGTTCGTGATCGGTATAGATTTTTACCTTTGAACCACCGTAAAGATATCCCTTAAAGAAATTAACAGCCCAATGTATGGCTAACATTTCTTTCTTTGCCGTTTCGTATTGTTCTTCAGTTTTAGAAAGTGTAGAAGAAGTGTAGTTAGAAGTGTAGATATAAATGCAATTGGTCTGTTGGATTGTGATAATACTGCTCCTATCGCATAGTCAGAGGCGTCTGTGGTTAGTGTGAATTCTTTATCAAAGTCTGGGTATTGGAGTATTACGTCTTTGGATATTAGTGTACTGCGCAACTGTTCGAATGCTCTTATTGCTTTATCGTCTAGGTGAATCAATTTTTTTGACGACATTCCTTTTGAAATGCGTCCGTCTTCCCCTCTAAGCAAATCAGTCAGTGGCTTGGCCATTGTAGCATAGCCCAGTATAAATCTCCTGTAGTATCCTGATAACCCAAGAAAGGATCTTAATTCCTTTAAGGTCTTTGGTCTTGGATAGTTAGCTATGGCTTCCACCTTTGTTGGGTTAGTCTCTATTCCTTTATCCGATATAACGAATCCTAAGAATTCTACTTTGGTCTTAAAGAACTCGCACTTGTCTAGTTGGCATTTAACGTTTGCTGCACTTAGTGTTTCAAAAATTGTTTTCAGATTTTGGCAATGAGATTCTTCGTCTTTGCTAAAAACATTTTTTAAACCAAAGGGGAGCCTGGTAAACTCGTACTTGCCATTGTTTACGGAAAATGCTGATTTTTCTATATCTTTTTCCTTTAATGGAATTTGGTGAAATCCGCTTTTAAGGTCTAAAACGGAAAAAAGCTTGTTATTACCTAACTGTGCAATGACTCAGTTTATGTCAGGTATAGGGTATTTGTCGGGTATTGTTACACTATTCAGTTTTCTATAATCAATGACCATTCTATATTTTTTTACATTGGAAGCATCTTGTTTTTTTGGAACGATCCACACAGGTGAATTGTTTGGGGAACGTGATGGTCGTATTATGTTATTTTCTAAAAGGTCTTTAACCTGTTTGTCAACCTCAGCTTTTAAAGCCATTGGGTACTGATAAAATTTAGAATAAACAGGTGTCTCAGTAGTTATTCGTATTTCGGCTTTCACGTTTGTGAGGTAGGTCAGTTTGTCATCCGGTTCGGCAAATAAGTTTGGGTAATTTTTGAGTAAGCGACTTAATTCGATTCGCTGATTGTGTGTAAGGTGATCCGACCTTGGTATTATTACATTGACTGCTTCAAATTTTTTTTCTTTAATGGGAATATTTGTGCCATTTTTTAAGTGCATTATTTTGTTTTTTGTGTCAATGACTGCGCCTAATTCCCTTAAACTGTCATTGCCTAATATCGCGTCAAAAGTTTTAAGAGTTGGTAATAGGAAAAATTTAACTATTGTATTTAGATCGTTAAACAAATTTGTGTTTTTGTGATGAGTTATTTTTATATCGCCACCTACAGAGACAGCATTGAATATGGTTTTATTTGGTAACGGGTTTGAGACATGTTTTGGTTGAATATAATTTCGATTACAGCCGGTGTCAATTAATATTTTTAAGATTTCTCCGCTCCTCACCTTACATTCGAAGTATGGTAGTGAGGAGTCAGTTACTCTAAAAAATTGAGATAGGAATAGTCAGGTTGTGGTTCTTGGTCATTGCTGTCAACCGCTTCTGTGTATTCACCGAGTGTTTGTTCATCTTGTTCTGACAAAGTCTGTTCGTATTCGGTCATTATCGGTGCTTCTTGTTCTGCCCCAGTTTGTTGTTCGATTTCTGTTGGGATATTAAAATTTCTTTGCCTTTTGGTTGGATCTGTGATAGGTATTGGGGGTCGTTTACCAGAGGCGTTAAGTTGAGGTCTGTTCATGTAGTTAATTTGTCTAGACTGAAGGCTTCTGTCCACGTCCATTGGTTCTGGTCGTGGTTGGGGTTTTGTTGCGATCGGACGAGGTGGTGGATACGGTTGGTGCGAAGGGGCTTGTCGAAATTGTTGCCCAAGATTATTCAATGCTGGTCGGTATTGTGGGTGTCCAAAGTTAGCATTAGACACTCCTACTGGTATGGGTCTGGGGGGTAGCATTGGTCTGGTTTGGTAACCCATATTATTGGGTATAGGTAGTGGTCGTGGAAGCGGGCCTTGAGGTGTGCTTCTAAAGATGTTCTGTTGAAGTTTGGCCGAAGCGTGATGGGTACGGTAAGTCTGGTTTTCTAACTTCAAGCACAGGTGCAAAGCAGATGGCAAGTCGGTGGGTTCTTTTATGCCCAGCAAACGTAGGAGGTTGCCCCGGAGACCCCGGATAAAGGTATCTAAGGCTTTATCCCTGTACAACTTGGTCATAAGCAATTCTGATTCCCTGCCCAATTCCATGCAACTTATTTTATTGAGTATCAAAGACAAATGTCTGTAAACGACTTGATGGAATTCTTCAACTGTCTGATTGGGCTTTTGGAATATTGTTGTCATTTGATATTCCAAAGTGGTAAGATCTCGTTTGTCTGCATAATGTAGTGTTAAACACTTTGAGATTGCTGCCCAGTTCAACGGGACATTATAAGAATCAAGGGCAATGTCAGCGTTGCCTTTTATCTTATTTCGAATTGTGTGCAAAATACCAAAATACTTTGTTGTACCTATGGTGTGAGCATAAGTTTCTAGTACTCTATCTACACTCTTTTTCCAGGAACCGAATTCAGCTGGGTCACCGGAAAAATCATGCAAAGATTTTACAATATCGGGGACTTTGTCTAAATCTTGTAAATTATGTAAGTGTTCTGGGTTAATACCCTGGCTCTCTACATTTGCGAAATCGAAGCTAGAATTTTGACTTTGCTGCAAGAGAGTTGGTAGTTGTTCAGCCAGAATCTGGCGAATGATTTCGGCTAGTTGTTCGTGCTGTGCCATTATGTTTCTATTTTGTTGGTGTGTTTCTTGTCTTGCGACTTGTCTGTGTTGTTGTATTAAATTATGTGTGTTAGGTTCTATTCGGTTTACTGCCTCAGATTCTGTTTCTAAGTTGAGCACTGGTGGTCTAATTAAATTGTTGAAATTTGCCATAAAGGAAGTTACACGTAATTAAGTATGGTTATAGCAATGGGATCAATTATTTAAGTGTATAAAATGAATGCGGGAATCAGAATATTTTAGATTGTGTCACTTAAGATATGTTGATAAATCCTTACAATTATTTAGTTAATTTGTGTTTGATTTTACGACTTAATTAGATCTTATTTAATAATCAATAATGTTTAATAGCAGAGTTTATAGCACGTTAAAATTGAAGCTTGAATTTTGATTTAAATATTTAATAGTAAAATTTAGTCGCGCATTAAATTCTATATTAATTGAAGTTTACTTTAAATTATGAATTGTAAAACTTATTTTAACTTATTTAGTTTTGCATAAATTGTAGTTGCTTTTAATTTCGAATTTTACTTTATTTAGTTTTAGCAAAAGGAACGTGATCGAAGAACTGTGTTTTGTTTAGAGTGAATTTATTTTATTTTAATTTTGAAAACCTGTGTCTGGTTTTGCTCTTCTACCTTGGAGGGTCCCTTGGGATTCGCAAGATTGAGCTTGTTATACTGCTTTATTTATTTGTAGTGCAGTGATTTTTTTTTTATTTGATCGCTTTACGCTTATTTATTTGTTCAACAACTTTCGTCAATTTCTTTAATCAATTTCACTTTGTTTTACTTTTGAATTATTCGTGCTTTAGTTTTCTTAATTTCTTATTTAACTTTAGATAATTAGGTTCGCTTAACTCTACTTACATTGCTAACTTGATACGGCTACTCCTCCTGGTGATCCGGATGTTGTCCTTTTTACTTAGTTACTCGGGATCCTGCGATGCACACACGTAGAGGGTGTTCTGCGGTCGGACCTTGACAGAACGCGTAGTCCGCCTATGAGTTGCCTTTAGTAAATCCGCGTACCAAAGAATGCAACAGAGGTTTTGAGACTGATGGAGTCGGCAGTTGCGTGGGTTCGTCGCGGCTGATGCTTACAATATTGTTGTTTTAGGATTTTGAACTCTTGTTTTCTTAGAATACTTTGTTGCACAATTCTTGCAAGCAAAGTACTAGTAATTTATTGTATCGGTCGAGGGGAGTAACAAGAGTTTCTGTTGTTAACTTATACAAAACACATATCCGGCGGCGCGTTCACATGCCTACCCAATTGGCTACTCGAATTACGGGCATCCAAAAAGAACTTCACGCCATCGGCAAAGAGTAAAGAGCCTCAATAATTCAATAAACCTAACTCTTTCAAGAGAGCGGCTTAAAGAGCCCTGCAGCCGAGATCTGATCCGAACCAATAAATAGCAGAACCAAATAGTAATACAGCAGAGAACAGTTTGAGATCTAACAATACGAAGGTCGGTGTTTCTCTCACAAAATAATTGTAACTAGTTGGTCGAATTGAATAAATATATTTTTTTGGACTTACAACTGTTGCGATATTTATTTATATATATTTACGAATTCAGACCGAGGGTTTGATAAAAAAAACACACGATTGAGTTTTATATTTTATTAGGAAATCTTTTTATTAATTCCATTTATGGAAAGAACTAGAGCCATTTGATTATCACGAAATTGGAAAGTTAAATTGGCTTAAGCGGTGCTATCGCTGTTGATAACGTACTCTGTACTGAACTGCTGCATGGAGGCATGCTTGCTGTTTTATAGGCAATTTGGGGAAGCCAAAGAGCGAAGTTTAAGTGCAAGTCCAATAATGAGAATGATTCAGGAGAAATATAATAATAGGCTGTCAAATATATCCGCTTTTTTTCGATCTTTATTCAATGTTTTATAAAAAGTGTTACAGTGATCGGATCTAGACGGCAACTTCATAATACCTCCCTCGTAGAAGCCTCCCTCCTTATTTGCGAAGAACTCGGACAGCCACTTTTCACAAGCCTCTTTTGAGTTCAACTTTACACCACCAAGGGCATTCGCCATGGACAGGAACAGGTGGTAATCACTTGGCGCTATGTCCGGGCTATATGGTGGATGCGATAAAACCTCCCATCCGAGCTCCTGTAGCTTCTGACGAGTCATCAACGAAGTGTGTGGTCTGTCCTGGTGTCCTGGTGGAACACTACACCCTTCCTGTTGGCCAATTCTGGCGGTCCAGTTGTTCGCAGTAGATGGTAGAACTAAGCGTCTGGCCATATGGGAGCAGCTCATAGTGGATGATTCCCTTCCAATCCCACCAAACACACAGCAAAACCTTCTTGGCCGTTAATCCCGGCTTGGCCACTGTGTGGGACGATTCTCCGGTCTTCGACGGCCACGACCGTTTTCGTTTGATATTGTCGTATGAGATCCATTTTTCGTCGCCAGTCACCATCCGCTTCAAGAATGGATCGAGTTCGTTCCGTTTCAACAGCATATCGCAGGCGTTGATTCGGTCCAGAAGGTTTTTTTGCGTCAAATCATGCGGCACCCAAACATCAAGCATTTTTTTGTATCCAGCCTTCTGCAGATGGTTTAAAATGGTTTGGTGACTAACTCCCATCTCCTGGGCGATGTCACGAGATGCCACATGCCGGTCTAACTCGATGTATTCCATGATTTGATCGGTAATTGTCGTCACAGGTCTTCCGCCGGCTGGCTTATCCATGGTGTCGTTTTCACCGGCTCTGAATCGTCGAAACCATTCCTCCGCGGTTCGAAGTGATAGAGTACCATCCCCCAAAACACCATTAATCTCACGGAACGTTTCTCAAGCGGATTTGCCTTTAAAGAAGGAAAACTTTAAAAGAGCGCGAATTTCGGCGTTAGTGAACTCCATGTTTACACGTCTATAACTGTTGAACGCAATATCCAAAATAATCATGCATAGCGTCGTTTTGTAGGTTAAGTCAAGACCTTTCAAATTATGTATTGCCAGATACGAGCTCTGTATCGCTTTGTACATAGCCGCGAAATTCAAAAGACAAAAAGGCGGGAGATATTTGACAACCTTATATTTACAAAAGAACTACTTTTGTATCAGATATAAAGCAAGAAAATCCATGGAAACTATGGATACCGTCGGCTTTAGTACCCGATATATTGTTTCAGGCTCATGATGCACCAAGTTCATCTCATTGTCTTGTATGGTTACGCAAATACGCAACTATATATCTAATTGTGTAATTTGTCGTACCACGAAAAGTCCAAACACGGTTCTAAAACCGCCAATGCGTAAACTGTTAACCTCAGACAGGCCATTCCAAAAATTATATATTGACCTCTTAGGCCCATACCCTCGCACAAAAAAAGGTCACATAGGTTTGTTGATTGTCGTTGACCATAACACCCGTTTCCACTTTTTGTTACCTCTTAAGAAGTTCACCGCTCCTAAAATCTGTGATTTCTTAAAGGGGCTATATTCTATACGTTTGGCGTTCCAGAAGTAAAACTTTCTGATAATGGCAGTCAGTTTAAGTCAAGCTATTTCCAAGCTTTCCTAACTAGTTTTGGCGTACAGCAAAAACTTACAGCCATATATTCTTCACAGGCTAACGCGAGTGAAAGACTTAACAGATCGGTGTTAGCCGCTGTAAAAGCTTATATAGGGAAAGATCACACAAATTGGGATGACAACTTATACAGAACATAGAAGAACAGGTTCGTCACCTTACTTTCTGACATTTGGACAAAATATGATCCTTAACGGCAAGGACTATAGTCTCCTGCGTAGTCTAAATATGTTAGCGGACGACACTCGGTTATCTAAACCGGAGGCTTTAGAACTACAGAGACGGCAAGCTAAACTGAACCTAACCCGATCCCATAAAGAAAACGCGAATAGATACAACCTACGCACTCGGCAGATAGAATTTAAAAACGGCGATTTCGTTTACGCTAGGAACTTTACACAAAGTAATGCCGCAAAAAGAAATTCAGTAGTAAATTGGCACCCGTATTTATAACAGATAAAGTTTATAAGAAACGTAGCTCGTACTACTATGAATTAGGGGATGAGAGAGGAAAGAAATTAGGAGTATTCCATTTTAAGGATATACAAGCTAGAAAACAAGGAGTTTCTTCAGATAACGCTTCCGTGAAATAGTCTCGTTACCCTTATCTGTGGGTGTAGTGACCAACTTAACTTTACACTGCAATAACTCTTCAAGACACCCTATTTATAACAGCTTTTGTGATCGTACGATTGTACAGTTAGGAAAAGAAAAGCTATAGCAGCGACCACCGGCATGCAGCTTCCCAGAGCTTTATTCATTATCGGATTAAACCTCGTGGCGAACGCTACAATTTTTGACGCTGCCCAATTTAACTTCACATACACGTGGAAATATAATTGAATTATGTATATCCAATCTAATAAAAACAAGAGTGGGATATTTCAATAAATTTCCGTGTGCGATTTGTGTGAAAATGGCAAAGAGATTCGACCCCAAGGCGTAAGGAAGGCCAGCCCCCCCCGTCTCGTCGACCCACGCATCAGCTCATGGTTTAAACCCCGTTCGCTCCAAGAAGAGGCCACGAGGCGACATAACCTTCAGCCAACAAGTTACGCAACCGGCCACCTGCCGGTTCTGCTGTGCAGAAGTTTAGACGACCGGTTCAGATTTAATTATAATTGGACATCATCAACGTTACGCAAGGAAGATCATCTCCTATGACCAATCATCTCTTATCGCAGCGCATTGCAGCAGCCAGCGATCTCCTAAGGTCTTATCGCTGCAGTGCTGCAGTTACATTTCGTGTTTTTTTTTTTCATTCTTGATTTTCTTTTGTATTACCATTAATAATGAATTAAATACTCGCAGATTGAAATGTTGGCATTTGAATAGGAATTTAAATTAGAACCTTTAAAATTTGACCTACAGCTCGACAATGTCCACGTGAACTTGGGCCCAACTTTACGCATATCATGGAGTGGATATTTAAGGTCGTGAGTACTACAAAACAACAATGATAAAAAACATTATTATGAATTACCTTATTAAAATTCTACAAAATCCCACTCGAACGTCTAAATAAAATAAGATCTGCATATGACTAAAGATTATATAACTATATTAGCTAATTTTATATTCAAGTACTCATGACTATTTGCTTTATACTTTACTTTTATATACTTTATTTTACTCACTAAATATAAACGAAAATGAAGAGTTAGAGAATGACTAGGATAATTATGCGTAGGTTAAAATTTGTTAGTTTGTAAAAGAGATTTAATGGAACCACTTAATAAACTGAATTTATATAAATGGAATTATAATTGAAGATATATTGAAAAAGAATGAATTGTGAATAAATAGATATAATGGTTTGTCGAGTAATTATGTTGAACACTTTCTTAAATATGTGGTAGAGTTATTTTGAACTTGGCCAAGGGACAATGTAAATATTTTAAGTAGCATTGTCATGGTAGGGAGGGTAAAGACTTGGGGAATTATTAACATCCAAAATTCCCAATACTTATCAGAATCTGTAGCTTATCTTCACACGTGTCGGCGTGTATCCGTAGTATCAATATAAAGCCATTTCTTTTATTAATCGATAGTCCAGTTTTGAATATTGTTTTTGAGTAAGACGCACTTATTAAAATGTAGTAGCGTTTCGTACTATCCTAAGCTAAAAGAACCCCGACCTACGGCGAGCTAGACCCGAGCATAGCAAGAGTGCGCATCCCTAGCGAAGGAAGTACAAGGTCCTCTTTATTAGTAATTACCACCCACTATTAAAAGACCAACTAGTTAAAAATCTGTCGAACTCCGTACACTACAAGTGCCGAATAAGTATTTGTACATTGTCCCTATAAAGTTAGCGAGACCGCGTTTACACCGTTTTGCAATTCTTATACCGTTCATTTCTCTGTTAAGTTTTTATGTTAGATACTGAATTTGTGGTAGAGTTTCAAAGATTTGAGCTTGCTTGATAAGTTCTTCATAAGTATTTTCGGATTTATTTAAATTAACAGATAAATAGTGATATTCATAGTTTATTGATAAATCTAATTATCCGGTTTGAAAGATTAGGTAAACGTTTTTGGCCTGGATAGGGGATACTTCTAAGTATTGTGTGTTAATTTTCAATAGGAGGCATAACATGAGTATCATGCTCGGTAGTAGGCCTGGAATTATCGTTATTACATTTACTTTTATTCATTTTGTTTTTAAACTTAGATTTATAGTGTATTATCTTTTTACCTCTATTTGTTTCTTCAAAATGGCTGTCGTCTATTTGTCTTAAAAGCTTTTTGAATGTGTAAGTCGTTTTTGATCTTACTAGAGGGGATTCTCTGAAATTGGTGTCTATACTGAAGTCTTGTGTGTTATAGGTAGGGGGTTCCTGCAAAAATAAAAATGTCTGCTGGTGTTCGACCAGTTGTGTTGTGTTTTGTTTTGTGATAGTATATGTAAAGTCTTTTCTCCAATTTTGTGAATTGGTTTTATATTCATTCTCGCTTGATATTATTCTTATGTCAGAAATTTCATTTTTACTTGTTGTTATATTTAAGGTTACTCCTTCTGAATCTAACCAGAGTTTAAGAACAATGCACATGAAAGCGGAGTCTTTGTCAGCTTCTATTTCTATGGTTTTACCTATGTCCTTGAATATACGTAAAATAGCTCTTTTAGCATTAAGCCAATCTCTACTGTTTTCTTCTATCAGGGAGGCGTATTTAGAATAAATGTCAATACATGATAGGAATTGTTTATTGTTTATTAAGTAGAAATCCATGACATATTTATCTCTGAGGTTGAAGGTTTCTTGGGTTGTTTCAATAGTTAATCTTGTGTTTGTATATTCGGTTTTAGCGATGTTACAGATTTCACATTCGTTTATGATGTTTTTAATAAGCTTTTGGTAATCGGGGTAACAATAAAGTTCTTTGAACTGAAGTGTTAGTTTTTCTATGCCAGGGTGTAAATATTCTTTATGTGTTTTAAGAATGATTTCTTTGAATTGGGCATATGTTTCAATGTCTATTAGTTTGCTACTGGTATTCATGGTTTTAGTGAAATTGTCGGGACTTATGATTTGAATATAAGCATTTTGAAATATCTGAAATTCGATTTCATTAGGGAAGTAAATAACACTTTTTTTTATTACAGAAGTATTCTTTATTTAAATCTATAGCAAAGGTGTCGGTCATTTCTTTATAACTGATTTTTATTCTAGTTTTGTGGAAATATTTTATTTGACGTCGTCAAAATTGTCTTTTATGAATTCGAATTGTTTGTTATAATAATTAGGGGTCTTTCTGTTATTGGAATATGATTTTGGTTGTCTTCTGATCCACTTTGTATAAGAGTTGCTGTGGGAAGGGAGATTGGATCATCTTCTCCTAGGAAGTTTTCTTGAATTTGAATTCTGGATAGAGCATCCGCGACATGATTTTCTTTACAAGGTGGGTATTGGATATTATATTCGTATTCGTATTCGTATTCGACCGTCTGTCATGATAATGTGACCGAGAAATTCTGTTTTTTTCTTCAGAAATTCACATTTATCAAGATGCCATTTTAGATTCGCTGATCGTAGTGTATCAAATTCTCTTTTCAATGACATTATGTGTACCTCCAGTGAAGTGGAGTAAATCATAATATCAGCTAAGTAGACTAAACAATCCTTATAGATTAAATCTTCTAGAAGGTTGTTCATGAAACGTTGAAAGGTTTCTGGTCCATTTTTCAAACCGAAGGGCATACGAGTATATTCGTAATGTCCATGTTTTGTTGAGAATGCGGTTTTCGATATTGACTGTTGGTCCATTTGAATTTGATGGAAATCTTTAGCTAGTTCAATAGTTGTGAAGTATTGACAGCGTCCAAGCTTGTCTAATATTTCATCCATTATGGGAATAGGGAATTTGTCGTCAATGGTTATTTCATTGAGGTTACGATAGTCTATGACTAATCGAAATTTTGGTTTGCCATAAGCATCGCTTTTCTTTGGGACAATCCAAATTGGGGAACAATAGGGGGATTTACATTTCTTAATTATTTTTTGTTCTATCAATGATTTCTTTATTAACTTCTTGGTCAAATGCTTGGTGGTATTTATATCGTTTTTTATAGATAGGGTCTTCGTGTTTTGTATGAATACAGTTTTTAATGGTACTTGTGAAGGTCAAATTTTCACATTCTTTGTACTGAATATCACTGTATTCGAGCAAAACGTGTGAAAGTTGTTCCCTTTCTTCCGTATTTAGATGTTCTAATCTGAATACGTTGGATTCTCTTAACTCGTCGTTTAAAGCGTAGTTAGAGGATGTTACTAGAAGGGCTTCTTCTATGTAAGGGGTAATAAGAGGGTTTTCCTCAGATTCAGAAGATTTGGGACACTCATTGGTAGTCTTGGATTCTTCCGGATTAGATGGCTTCGGCTCATCTGGTTTTAAGTGGGGTTTCCGCTTAATTTTAAGGATTGTTTTCTCCTTTTTTGGGGTATGTAGACGGGTTTCCTCTAGGTTAGATGACTTGGGGTACTCACTGGTAACCTTTGACTCATCTGGTTTTAAGTGGGGTTTCCGCTTAATTTAACAGGGGGTTTCTCCTTTTTTGGGGTATATAGAGGGGTTTCCTCTAGGTTAGATGACTTACGATACTCATTGGTAACCTTGGGTTCATTTGTTTGGATGTGATCGTACCACATTTTAAATGAGTAGCCATTTATGTTGACTGTTTGTGTTGAATAGTTAATTTGAGTGTTGGTTGACTGTAAATAGTTTCTGCTTAATAATAAATCTTAATTTTTTGAGAAATTGTGAATAAAGAATGTTTGTTTTGTCGGACAAAGTTTGCTTGAATGCAATGAAAGGCTTTGGTTCAATACTATAGTGCCATTTATAGTGTGGACTTTCATTTTAGAGAATTTGATTGGGAAATTAAAGAAATTTTGTTTCATATTATAGATAGACGATCCAGTTTCTACTATGCATTTGAGAGTGATATTATTTAATTTAATTTTTTAGAATGGATTACCTACTCCTCTGGATCGCTTTCTGATTCCGAGGCTGGTTGAAGAAAATTTTCGCTTGTGTCCATTTTGTATTGGTCACTAGCACTTTGACGGGAGGGTTTGGTGCCATACTACTTTGTTGTTGGTAATTTAAAGGGTTCTGGGCTCTACCCTGAATTAGCTTTTGCTTATATTATTGCATAATCTGCTGGTTTGATACAATGAGTTTTGAATTATTGTTGGGATTTGATTTATTTGTGTTGTGAATAAAATTATTCGCGAAATTTTGATAATTTCCTTTATTCTTAAAAGTTTTGGGTGGATTTGTTTTAGAACTGGAGTTATTTTAATGTTTCGTTCGGGCATTGAAGGTTATTTCGTATACACCTTCTTGTTGTGAGTTTGTTCTTGTTTGTTTGAGTTTAGATACTGTCGTTATATCATGTCTAGCAAGAGTCATAAATAACCTATCGGGCAATTTTCTCATGATTACATCTTTAACTGTTTTGTTTAATGCACTTGTGTATAATAAGGTGTTGTTAATGTTATTTTTTGTCATAAGCTTAATTGATATTGTGAATGATTTAGTTTCTAATTCTTCGACGAACTTACGGATACTTCCATTGAAGGGTGTATTGTAGAGGCGACGCTGATGAGTGCGTTCATTAGAGTTGGCCAGGTTGTTGCTCCAGATAATTGTGACACTCGTTGAGCATCTCCTGCGCCCTGCATCTCGAATGTGCTGAAGAATACATGTTTTTATCTGGGGTCCGTTGTTGGATACAGTTGGAGTATGAACTCGATCCTTCGTATATAGGCACTGAGTTCTTGGGTGTCACCACTGAATGAAGGTATTTGCCTTATTTGACTTAAGGCTTGATTCAAGTAGGATTCTGATAATAGTTGGATTTGTTCGGTTGCCATAGTTGATTTTGTTTCTGTAAAGTTTTTTGGTTTTTTTGTATTTACACTTTTATTAATCGTATGCAGTAGGTTGACTATTGTTTGACATCCACCGATTATACGTAGTTCTTTTGCGGATAAATAGAGTTTATTGTATAACGATTTACGTACACTTAGAGCCGATTGGCGTGGTTCAATCATTAAAAGATACGCTTGGTCGTACAAAGATCCTTTGTCACTAGATTGATATTTGTAAACGAGTCGTAAAACTTTTTCTTTTTATCCTACCGACTGCGCCATTTACAAATTCAGACGGAGAGTTTAATAAAAAAAAAAACACGATTGAGTTTTATGTTTTATTAAACCTTTTATTTATTCCATTTAAGGAAAGAACCTTTTGATTATCACTAAGGCTTTGATAACATACTCAGTACTGAACTGCTTGCTGTTTTATAGGCAATTTGGGGAAGCCAAGGAGCGAAGTTTAAGACAGTTGGGTCGTAAACCTCTATTTTCCTGTTGGAAGGGATAATTGGAGAATCCTGAAATAAGTGCGTAGGCATAGGTGCCAATCGGGAAAGTTTATAATTTCAGTTGGCTGGCCAAGTGTTATGGGGAGTTGTGGGTGTAAGAATGGATATGTTACTATATAGTAAAATAGTTTTTGTTTTGAGTCGAATAAATGATCCGTATTTGAACTACGATTGACGCCGAAATAAATAAAACTGATTAAATGTCGGTTTAAGACTGAAACAAATGGTGTGAGAAAATCTTAGATGTACTGGGTTAGTGAATTGTTTACTTGATCTGCGTGAGAGCGCTTCTTGCTTATGCTTATGTACATACGTATGGAAAAAGAATTCTTATGTACTTCGTGGCTATGTGCCTGCCTAGAGGCTGGGTTTTGGTTGCGGCTGGAGTGGTTGCGCCATATCGAGAAATGTTTGTTTCTTTAACGAGACTCGCAATATAGAGAAATGTTTGTTTATTTAACGAGTAATCGATTCGGCGGACCACCGCGGTCGGTCTTTGTATAAGTGAATTATGAGGAAGGCATAATTACGTTACTTCCCTTCCCTTAAAGAGTTGGGTACAATAAGGGTAAAGGATTTCGTTCAATTTCTATTTCTTGAGGATGTTCTTGATTTGTTGTCGGTTGTTTTCCTATTTATAAAATAGGATGTTTATAAAATTATAAATGGGTTATAGGTTACATATTTTGATAATCCGTCTAGTGTAATAAGTACAAAAATAATAAGTGTTATGATAATATAAAATATAGTATTATTTTATTAGTTATTTTTTAGTTTATTTATTTATTATTTTCACAATATCATTGTGTTTTATCATCTTTATCTTAATTATATCCAGTGGTGCGTATAACGGTGTTAGGTCTATTTCCGGGGTAAAATAATTTGTACTTAAGATCATGTTTTCGATTCTTCATTGTTTAACTGTAATAATTTTGTTTCCCTTCATTTTGAAGTTGTTGTTTTAGTTTTGTATTATACTACGTTAGATTCAGTTAAATTCCATGTTAAAATTAAATTTGTCTCAACATATTTAATCATTTCTTTTATGGGGATTTGAATGAAATTGAAAATTGGATTTTTACGTTTAATTATGTTTGTTATTTATTTCTTAATATTTTTGATTAAAGATTTTTTTTTTTTATTTTTTAAGTAAGACTCATGGTCAGAGTAATCTAACTGGTATCCGTTCTGATTAGGATAAGGGATAATTTTAATTGTGTTGATCAGTGTATGTGTGATATCATTAGTAATTCGTTGTCATTGTGATTCATCCAAGTTGATTTTTTAATCAGTTGTATGTTTTCGCTGTTAACGTTATTTAATGTGTCGTAAGCAAGTAGTTTAAGAGTCATAAGAGTGAAAGTTGCATGTCCATTTCTAAGTCCTCTATGTATTTAATGAACTGCATAAGTTCGTATACAAGAGTGTCGATGCTATTGCGATTATTCTCATACTTTTTATGTCGTTGTAGTCCGTCGTTCATAAATTTTATAACATTGTTCATTTCATGAAGTTGTATTGAATTTTCAGCGATTGAATCTAATTTTTCCTGAAAATGCACTCGATCAATTTCATCAAGTGTACCAAATAGGTATTTAAAAGATAAGCCTATTACGTTTAATAGTGCACGCTTCTGTCTACTTTTTGGTGAATAGTTATTCCGTTTAATTCTTTAAGTAATTTATTAAACAGATATTACATGCGGGGTGTGTCTGTGTCGTTTTGTATTTTATTGCCAAAATAAGTAGTCAAAGTGTTAATGTCAGTTAAATTAATTTGGGCAATGATGTTCAAATGTTGATTGTATTGGTATTGAATTGGCTTACTTGAAAAAAGGAGATAGCCGTGATTGGTGTCAATTTTGTTTATTTGAATTTGTTGGGTGTGGGCTATGTAGTGTACGTAGTTCGACAGATGTTTAACTAGTTGGTCTTTTAATAGTGGGTGGTAATTACTAATAAAGAGGACCTTGTACTTCCTTCGCTAGGGATGCGCACTCTTGCTATGCTCGGGTCTAGCTCGCCGTAGGTCGGGGTTCTTTTAGCTTAGGATAGTACGAAACGCTGCTACATTTTAATAAGATGAACTTGGAGCATCATGAGCCTGAAACAATATATCGGGTACTAAAGCCGAAGGTATCCATAGTTTCCATGGATTTTCTTGCTTTATATCGTCTGATACAAAAGTAGTTCTTTTGTAAATATATACATCCCTGATTTGTAGATCGGGAAATCTTGATTGATTGTTAGATATTGTCTTTATTAAATCCAAGTATTCCGTGGATTTGAAATGTGGGGCATCTACGTCAACTATGCGTCCATTTTGACAAAATTCATCGATGGCTGGATCGTTCTGTCTGGATAAGGTGTCTGCAATGACGTTCTGAGAACCGCTACGATGTTTTATAGTGAACGGAAACGCTGATAATCCTGATAAATCCTTCTGCCCCATCAGCCATTGAAGGGCTGCATGGTCTTTAATGACTAAGAAATCCTGGCCTTCAATATATGCGCGGAATTTTTTAATTCCTTTTATAACGGCAAGACATTCTAATTCGGAAACTGAATAGTTACGTTGTGTTTTGGACAATTTTTCGGACATATACAAAATCGGAAGTTCTACTCCATCTCGTTCCTGAGCCAGTACGCAACCAACACCAAAAGAGCTGGCGTCACACAACAAAATGAATTGCTTAGAAAAATCTGGTGTTATGAGAATTGGTGAGGCAGTAAGACATGATTTCAAGTTTT
This sequence comes from Drosophila erecta, assembly GCF_003286155.1. Classification (NCBI taxonomy): domain Eukaryota; kingdom Metazoa; phylum Arthropoda; class Insecta; order Diptera; family Drosophilidae; genus Drosophila; species Drosophila erecta. The sequence goes on along the minus strand of NW_020825249.1, from coordinate 71,940 downwards.
CAAAAGCGGTTTGAGCCTCTTCGTTCCATTCAAGCGTATTCTTCTTTTTAAGAAGTTCCGTCAAAGGGAAACTAATAGTGGCAAAGTTTTCTACAAACCGTCGGTGCCATCCCGCTAATCCTAGAAATCTTCGCAACTGCTTAGTCGAAGTTGGTTGTTGAAATTCTACTATCGCTTTAACTTTATCTGGGTTGGTTCTTATTTGTCCATTCCCAATTATAAAACCGAGATATATGATCTCCTTCATACAAAATTTTGATTTGCTGACATTGATAGTGAGATTTGCTTTACGTAAGCATAAAGCTATCTCCTGTAGTAAAAGCATATGGGATTAAAAATCCTCAGACAAAACTAATAAGTCGTCAAGATAAACAAATACTCTATTCCTAAGATGAGCTGGAATGACTCGATCCATAAGACGACAAAGAGTTTGGGCCGCGTTACAGAGACCAAAGGGCATCATTTTATACTGATATAGCGGTCTATTCGGTATTGTAAACGCAGTGTATTGCTTAGAATTTTCGTCGAGCGGTATCTGCCAATATGCATGCTTCATGTCGATACCACTTATGAATTTAGCTGGTGGTAACCAGCTTAAGATGCCGTCTATATGAGGTAGAGGATATGCGTTCGGCTGAGTAACCTTGTTTACCTCTCTAGAATCAAGACATAGACGGTTCTTGTCTCCTTTCTTCACTAACACGCAATTACTGCTCCAAGCGCTAGTTGACTCTTCGATAACATCTAAGGCTAGCATGTTATCCACTTCAGCGAACATAAGCTTTTCAATGGCAGGTGAAACTGGCCAATGCCGTTGTTTAACAGGACTTGCATTTCCTACATCAATGCTATGAGTGGACAAGGTAGTACGACCTAAACCTTCAGAAGCAAAGGATGGAAATGTTTTTATTACTGTCTCCAGCCGAAATCTTTCTCCTTCGTTCAGCTCATGATATTTTGGAGAATCTTCATCATCATCCAAAGTACCGATGTCTAACGATGTTTTGGCTGTTAACGTTATTTAATGTGTCGTAAGCAAGTAGTTTAAGAGTCATAAGCGTGAAAGTTGCATGTCCATTTCTAAGTCCTCTATGTATTTAATGAACTGCATAAGTTCGTATACAAGAGTGTCGATGCTATTGCGATTATTCTCATACTTTTTATGTCGTTGTAGTCCGTCGTTCATAAATTTTATAACATTGTTCATTTCATGTATGTATGTTGTATTGAATTTTCAGCGATTGAATATAATTTTTCCTGAAAATGCACTCGATCATTTTCATCTAGTGTACCAAATAGGTATTTAAAAGATGAGCCTATTACGTTTAATAGTGCACGCTTCTGTCTACTTTTTTGGTGAATAGTTATTCCGTTTAATTCTTTAAGTAATTTATTAAACAGATATTACATGCGGGGTGTACCTGTGTCGTTTTGTATTTTATTGCCAAAATAAGTAGTCAAAGTGTTAATGTCAGTTAAATTAATTTGGGCAATGATGTTCAAATGTTGATTGTATTGGTATTGAATTGGCTTACTTGAAAAAAGGAGATAGCCGTGATTGGTGTAAATTTTGTTTATTTGAATTTGTTGGGTGTGGGCTATGTAGTGTACGTAGTTCGACAGATTTTTAACTAGTTGGTCTTTTAATAGTGGGTGGTAATTACTAATAAAGAGGACCTTGTACTTCCTTCGCTAGGGATGCGCACTCTTGCTATGCTCGGGTCTAGCTCGCCGTAGGTCGGGGTTCTTTTAGCTTAGGATAGTACGAAACGCTACTACATTTTAATAAGTGCGTCTTACTCAAAACAATATTCAAAAGTGGACTATCGATTAATAAAAGAAATGGCTTTATATTGATACTACTGATACACGCCGACACGTGTGAAGATAAGCTACAGATTCTGATAAGTATTGGGAATTTTGGATGTTAATGATTCCCTAAGTCTTTACCCTCCCTACCATGACAATGCTTCTTAAAATATTTACATTGTCCCTTGACCAAGTTCAAAATAACTCTACCACATATTTAAGAAAGTGTTCAACATAAGTACTCGACAAACCATTAAATCTATTTATTCGCAATTCATTCTTTTTCAGTATATCTTCAATTATAATTCCATTTATATAAATTCAGTTTAGTAAGCGGTTCCATTAAATCTCTTTTACAAACTAACAAATTTTAAAATTTCGCATAATTATCCTAGTCATTCTCTAACTCTTCATTTTCGTTTATATTCAGTGAGTAAAATAAAGTACATAAAAGAAAAATATAAAGCAAATATATATAAGTAATTGAATATAAAATTAGCAAATATAGTTATATAATCTTTATTCAAATGTAGATATTATTTTATTTAGACGTTCGAGTGGCATTTTGTAGAATTTTAATATAGGTATAATTTAATATAGGTATATAATAATGTTTTTTAATCATTGTTGTTTTGTAGTACTCACGACCTTAAATATCCACTCCATGATGTGCGTAAGGTTGGGCCCAAGTTCACGTTGACATTGTCGAGCTGTAGGTCAAACTTTAAAGGTTCTAATTTAAATTCCTATTCAAATGCCGAAAGTTCCGTCAATCTGCGAGTATTTAATTCATTCTTAATGGTAATACAAAAGAAAATAAAGAATCAAAACAAAACACGAAATGTAACTGCAGCACTGCAGCGATAAGACCTTAGGGAACCGCTGGCTGCTACGCTACGCTGCGATAAGACGGAATCACAAAGTTAGACCTCCGTTGGTCATAGGAGATCTTCTTTTCGTAACGTTGATGATGTCCAAATATAATTAAATCTGATCCGGTCGTCTAAACTTCTACACAGCTGAATAATCTGGATGAGCTCTAGCCTTCCAATATATTTGGCCAGTTATCATTCGGCAGGTAGCCGGTTGCGTAACTTGATGGCTGAAGGTTATGTCGCCTCATGGCCTCTTCTTGGAGCGAACTGGGTTTAAACCATGAGCTGATGCGGGGGGTCGACGAGACGGGTGGGTTAGTCGGCTGTAGAGCAACCATTTGCCCTTATATAGGCCTGGCCTTCCTTACGCCTTGGGGTCGAATCTCTTTGCCACTTTCACTCAAATTTATTGAAATATCCCTCTCTTGTTTTTATGCGATTGGATATATATAACTAAATTATATTTCCACGTGTATGTGCAGTTTAAATGGGCAGCGTCAAAAATTGTGAGCGTTCGCCACGAGGTTTAATCCGATAATGAATAAAGCTCTGGGAAGCTGCATGCCGGTGGTCGCTGCTATAGCTTTTCTTTTCCTAACTGTACAATCGTACGATCATATTCTGTCCTGATTGGTCTAAGACAATTAGGATTTTTGGGTTACACAAAAGATGCTATAATTTAGGGCGAGGGTGTCTTGAAGAGTTATTGCAGTGTAAAGTTAAGTTGGTCACTACACCCACAGATAAGGGTAACGAGACTATTTCACGGAAGCCTTATCTGAAGAAACTCCTTGTTTTCTAGCTTGTATATCCTTCAAATGGAATACTCCTAATTTCTTTCCTCTCTCATCCCCTAATTCATAGTAGTACGAGCTACGTTTCTTATAAACTTTATCTGGTATAAATACGGGTGCCAATTTACTACTGAATTTCTTTTTGTGGCATTACTTTGTGTAAGGTTCCTAGCGTAAACGAAATCTCCGTTTGTAAATTCTATCTGCCGAGTGCGTAGGTTGTATCTATTCGCGTTTTCTTTATGGGATCGGTTTAGGTTCAGTTTAGCTTGCCGTCTCTGCAGTTCTAAAGCCTCCGGTTTAGATAACCGAGTGTCGTCCGCTAACATATTTAGAGTACGCAGGAGACTATAGTCCTTGCCGTTAAGGATCATATTTTGTCCAAATGTCAGAAAGTAAGGTGACGAACCTGTGCTTCTATGTAACGACGCTCTTAAAGATCCGCTAATAGCGTCTAAAGTGTCATCCCAATTTGTATGATCTTTCCCTATATAAGCTCTTACAGCGGCTAACACCGATCTGTTAAGTCTTTCACTCGAGTTAGCCTATATGGCTAGAATATATGGCTGTAAGTTTTTGCTGCACGCCAAAACTAGTTAGGAAAGCTTGGAAATAGCTTGACTTAAACTGACTCCCATTATCAGAAAGTATTACTTCTGGAACGCCAAACGTATAGAATATAGCCCCCTTTAAGAAATCACAGATTTTAGGAGCGGTGAACTTCTTAAGAGGTAACAAAAAGTGGAAACGGGTGTTATGGTCAACGACATTAAAAAAACCTATGTGACCTTTTTTTGTGCGAGGGTATGGGCCTAAGAGGTCAATATATAATTTTTGGAATGGCCTGTGTGAGGTTAACGGTTTACCCATTGGCGGTTTTAGAACCGTGTTTGGACTTTTCGTGGTACGAAAAATTACACAATTAGATATATAGTTGCCCATTTGCGTAACCATACAAGGCCAAAACAAATATCTTTTTAGTTTTTCTACAGTTTTACTCATGCCACATTGAGATAAACTTAGTTTCCATGGATTTTCTTGCTTTATATCGTCTGATACAAAAGTAGTTCTTTTGTAAATATATCCATTTTAGATCACCATTTGTAGATCAGGAAATCTTGATTGATTGTTAGATATTGTCTTTATTAAGTCCAAGTATTCCGTGGATTTGAAATGTGGGGAATCTACATCAACTATGGGTCCATTTTGACAAAATTCATCGATGGCTGGATCGTTCTGTCTGGATAAGGTGTCTGCAATGACGTTCTGAGAACCGCTACGATGTTTTATAGTGAACGGAAACGCTGATAATCCTGATAAATCCTTCTGCCCCATCAGCCATTGAAGGGCTGCATGGTCTTTAATGACTAAGAAATCCTGGCCTTCAATATATGCGCGGAATTTTTTAATTCCTTTTATAACGGCAAGACATTCTAATTCGGAAACTGAATAGTTACGTTGTGTTTTGGACAATTTTTCGGACATATACAAAATCGGAAGTTCTACTCCATCTCGTTCCTGAGCCAGTACGCAACCAACACCAAAAGAGCTGGCGTCACACAACAAAATGAATTGCTTAGAAAAATCTGGTGTTATGAGAATTGGTGAGGCAGTAAGACATGATTTCAAGTTTTCAAAAGCGGTTTGAGCCTCTTCGTTCCATTCAAGCGTATTCTTCTTTTTAAGAAGTTCCGTCAAAGGGAAACTAATAGTGGCAAAGTTTTCTACAAACCGTCGGTACCATCCCGCTAATCCTAGAAATCTTCGCAACTGCTTAGTCGAAGTTGGTTGTTGAAATTCTACTATCGCTTTAACTTTATCTGGGTTGGTTCTTATTTGTCCATTCCCAATTATAAAACCGAGATATATGATCTCCTTCATACAAAATTTGGATTTGCTGACATTGATAGTGAGATTTGCTTTACGTAAGCATAAAGCTATCTCCTGTAGTAAAAGCATATGGGATTAAAAATCCTCAGACAAAACTAATAAGTCGTCAAGATAAACAAATACTCTATTCCTAAGATGAGCTGGAATGACTCGATCCATAAGACGACAAAGAGTTTGGGCCGCGTTACAGAGACCAAAGGGCATCATTTTATACTGATATAGCGGTCTATTCGGTATTGTAAACGCAGTGTATTGCTTAGAATTTTCGTCGAGCGGTATCTGCCAATATGCATGCTTCATGTCGATACCACTTATGAATTTAGCGTGGTAACCGGCTTAAGATGCCGTCTATATGAGGTAGAGGATATGCGTCCCGCTAAGTAACCTTGTTTACCTCTCTAGAATCAAGACATAGACGGTTCTTGTCTCCTTTCTTCACTAACACGCAATTACTGCTCCAAGCGCTAGTTGACTCTTCGATAACATCTAAGGCTAGCATGTTATCCACTTCAGCGAACATAAGCTTTTCAATGGCAGGTGAAACTGGCCAATGCCGTTGTTTAACAGGATTCGCCTTTCCTACATCAATGCTATGTGTGGACAAGGTAGTACGACCTAAACCTTCGGAAGCAAAGGATGGAAATGTTTTTATTACTGTCTCCAGCCGAAGTCTTTCTCCTTCGTTCAGCTCATGATATTTTGGAGAATCTTCATCATCATCCAAAGTACCGATGTCTAACGATGTTTTGGCTGTTAACGTTATTTAATGTGTCGTAAGCAAGTAGTTTAAGAGTCATAAGCGTGAAAGTTGCATGTCCATTTCTAAGTCCTCTATGTATTTAATGAACTGCATAAGTTCGTATACAAGAGTGTCGATGCTATTGCGATTATTCTCATACTTTTTATGTCGTTGTAGTCCGTCGTTCATAAATTTTATAACATTGTTCATTTCATGAAGTTGTATTGAATTTTCAGCGATTGAATCTAATTTTTCCTGAAAATGCACTCGATCAATTTCATCAAGTGTACCAATTAGGTATTTAAAAGATGAGCCTATTACGTTTAATAGTGCACGCTTCTGTCTACTTTTTTGGTGAATAGTTATTACGTTTAATTCTTTAAGTAATTTATTAAACAGATATTACATGCGGGGTGTGCCTGTGTCGTTTTGTATTTTATTGCCAAAATAAGTAGTCAAAGTGTTAATGTCAGTTAAATTAATTTGGGCAATGATGTTCAAATGTTGATTGTATTGGTATTGAATTGGCTTACTTGAAAAAAGGAGATAGCCGTGATTGGTGTAAATTTTGTTTATTTGAATTTGTTGGGTGTGGGCTATGTAGTGTACGTAGTTCGACAGATTTTTAACTAGTTGGTCTTTTAATAGTGGGTGGTAATTACTAATAAAGAGGACCTTGTACTTCCTTCGCTAGGGATGCGCACTCTTGCTATGCTCGGGTCTAGCTCGCCGTAGGTCGGGGTTCTTTTAGCTTAGGATAGTACGAAACGCTACTACATTTTAATAAGTGCGTCTTACTCAAAACAATATTCAAAAGTGGACTATCGATTAATAAAAGAAATGGCTTTATATTGATACTACTGATACACGCCGACACGTGTGAAGATAAGCTACAGATTCTGATAAGTATTGGGAATTTTGGATGTTAATGATTCCCTAAGTCTTTACCCTCCCTCAACATAAGTACTCGACAAACCATTAAATCTATTTATTCACAATTCATTCTTTTTCAATATATCTTCAATTATAATTCCATTTATATAAATTCAGTTTAGTAAGCGGTTCCATTAAATCTCTTTTACAAACTAACAAATTTTAAAATTACGCATAATTATCCTAGTCATTCTCTAACTCTTCATTTTCGTTTATATTTAGTGAGTAAAATAAAGTAATTAAAAGTAAAGTATAAAGCAAATAGTCAAGAGTAATTGAATTTAAAATTAGCAAATATAGTTATATAATCTTTAGTCAAATGCAGATCTTATTTTATTTAGACGTTCGAGTGGCATTTTGTAGAATTTTAATATAAGTAATTCAAAATAATGTTTTTTAATCATTGTTGTTTTGTAGTACTCACGACCTTAAATATCCACTCCATGATGTGCGTAAAGTTGGGCCCAAGTTCACGTTGACATTGTCGAGCTGTAGGTCAAACTTTAAAGGTTCTAATTTAAATTTAATTCATTATTTATTTAATTCATTATTAATGGTAATACAAAAGAAAATAAAGAATCAAAACAAAACACGAAATGTAACTGCAGCACTGCAGCGATAAGACCTTAGGGAACCGCTGGCTGCTACGCTACGCTGCGATAAGACGGAATCACAAAGTTAGACCTCCGTTGGTCATAGGAGATCTTCTTTTCGTAACGTTGATGATGTCCAAATATAATTAAATCTGATCCGGTCGTCTAAACTTCTACACAGCTGAATAATCTGGATGAGCTCTAGCCTTCCAATATATTTGGCCAGTTATCATTCGGCAGGAGGCCGGTTGCGTAACTTGATCGCTGAAGGTTATGTCGCCTCATGGCCTCTTCTTGGAGCAAACTGGGTTTAAACCATGAGCTGATGCGGGGGGTCGACGAGACGGGGGGGTTAGTCAGCTGTAGAGCAACCAAATGCCCTTATATAGGCCTGGCCTTCCTTACGCCTTGGGGTCGAATCTCTTTGCCACTTTCACTCAAATCGCACACGGAAATTTATTGAAATATCCCACTCTGGTTTTTATGCGATTGGATATATATAACTAAATTATATTTCCACGTGTATGTGCAGTTTAAATGGGCAGCGTCAAAAATTGTGAGCGTTCGCTACGAGGTTTAATCCGATAATGAATTAAGCTCTGGGAAGCTGCATGCCGGTAGTCGCTGCTATAGCTTTTCTTTTCCTAACTGTACAATCGTACGATCATATTCTGTCCTGATTGGTCTAAGACAATTCTCTCCTTTTTTGTTTTACACAAAAGCTGCTATAATTTAGGGCGAGGGTGTCTTGAAGTGTTATTGCAGTGTAAAGTTTAAGTTGGTCACTACAGCTATCCTATATAATATGAGTAACATCGTCGTTGTACGCCAGATTCGTGTGGAATTGGGACTTTATTAAAAGTTTTCTTTTTCTTAAACTGTGTTTTATAGTAATGAGTGACTTTATTTCGATTTGTGATTTTATAATGATCGGAGTCTATTTGTTCTACATTTTTGTTTGCTTTAATCCAATTTTCCCTCCTGTAGAGGACCTTTTCTATATCGAGTCCCTATATCTTTATTTTTTCTATTTGCCTCTCTTTAATTTTTTGAGTGTCTAAAATTAGTCGACCAGAGTAAAAAAAATGTGAGCAGGGGTCTGTCCAGTAGTGTCGTGCCTAGATTTGTGATTGTATATGTAAATAATGGTTTCAATTTTGCGTAGTTTAGCTTCTTCATCGTTAGATGAATTAATTATTCGAATTTATTAATTTATTGTTTTATGTAACCTTTCTATATCTGCTACTCCGTTCTTTGCTGTGTTGAGTCGTATCTCAATCTCCTCACCTTCAAGCCATCGCTTAGGAGCCAAGCTGGAGAATGCGCCGTCTCTATCTGCTTTTAACAATATGGGCTTGCCTAACTGATTAACATTAGTGCTTTTTTACACTCTATCCAATCCTTTGTTTTGATTTGTTCAATGGTGGCGAATTTAGAGTAAACGTCGATACAACTAATGTAGTGTTTGCCTTCAGATGATTATATGTCTATTACAAATTTATCTCGACAGTGTTCAGGATTTGGGGTAAATTTAAAAGGCATTTACGTATTTCTATTTTCTGTCTTGGTCAAGTTACACAAGCTGCATTCATTTATTATGTTTTGAATTAGAGGTTGACAATATGGAAAAGAATGGCTTTCTTTAAATAACTTTCTCATTTTTTGGATACCTGGGTGCAAGAGTTTTTCATGTGATTGCAATATTATTTCTTTTAATTCTGCATATGAATATTTAATTCTGCATATTAATAAGATGAGACTACGAATAATCTATGTGTAGTTGGTATTAAATATTTCTTTATGTGCTGCTTGTATAAATTCAAAACCTGCATCACTCATTATGTATTGATGTATTTCTAAATGAAATGATCAATCAAAAATTGCTTTGTTTTTTTCTCTTGTGATTTTATCGTAGAAGATTGTAGTAATTGAATTGCCGAAATTGGTTGTCTTTTCTACTTTATTATGATCTGTTTTAACGAATATGATTGGTTTTCTAAATGTATTTATTGGTTATTCGCTATTGTCTTTCTCTGCACTATGTTGGGTGACTTTGTTATAATGATTCTCTTCAATTTTGATTCGTGATAGTGCATCAGCAACTACGTTCTGTTTGCCCTTAATATGGTCGATAGTAAACAGAAATTCTTGTAATTTTGTTCTCCATCTTTGGAGTTTAGAGGTTGATGGACGCTAGCTATTTCAAATTGTCGTCAAAGTAAGTAGTTGCCCACACTATGGCGAGTAATTCCTTTTCGATCGCACTGTAATTCGTGTTCATTTAGTGTTCTGCTAATGAAAGATATTGGATGACCGTTTTGAGATAGAACGGCACCAAGGGCTACGTTACTAGCATCTGTGGTAAGGACAAATTTTTTTAAAAAATCGGGGAGTTGTTGAATTGGTTCACTTATTTTCAAGGCCTTTAGTTTCTCAAATGCATCTAAATAATTTTGATTTTTTGTGTCTATTTTCATTCCTATTTTAAGACATTGTGTCAGAGGTTTTGCTAAGTCAGCGTAATTGGGGATAAATTTGCGGTAATAACCGATTAGTCCGGTTTTACTTTACTTTAGTTGGAATTGGGTATGAAACTATAGATTTTACTTTAAGAGGGTTTGGTTGAATACAACCATACAAGTAAACTAAACCATGCTTATGAGCAGTGGTCGAAGAATGTTATTCATGCACCTTTGAAATTATGCTGGTGCGTTTCTGAGATCAAATGGCATCAGAATGTATTCGGTCATTGGTGGAGAATGCAGTTTTCTGGATTGATTCTGGGTCCATTTCTATTTGGTTAAACCCTTTGGCTAGATCTATTGTTGTAAAATATTGACACTGTCCTAGTTTACCAAGAATTTCATCTATGTTTGGCATGGGATATCTATCTGGAATTGTTATTTCGTTCAAGGTCCTCAAGTCATTTTCAACTGCGTACTTCTCTTCACCCGAAGCGTCACGTTTCTTAGATACTACCCAAGTGGGGCTATTGTATAGTGAATTGCTTTCTCTAATTAATCCATACTTAAGCATATCTTGTACCTGCTTTTCTACTTCTATTTCATGCATATCAGCAAGTGGATATTGCTTTGAATCAATAGGATAATTGTGTGTTGTGTTTATTAAGTTTTAATCGTATTAGTGAATGTTAAGGGATCTCCTTCTTGATATTGAAGATTCTTGAATTTATTTATTAATATTTTTAATTTAGAACTTTCTTCCTCATTCGAAACAATTTAAAATCTAATTTTTTAATAAAAATCGGAATTAATTTCTCAAATGGTATTGGTATTTTTTGTTTTTGAATGTAAGGAATGATTTTTATTTGGATCTGAATTAATTAATGGGTATACTTTATCATAAATTTAAACTCTAGAATTTTTATAATTTATAATAGATTGTCCTTCACTGAGTAATTTTCTGACAATTAATAAATCATAATCTTTTGAGAAATCATGTAGATAAAATTGTTCAGGCCTGTTGAAAATATTATAACAGACTCGTTTAGTATTATGGCACCGTTAGATGTAAAAACTTCGAGTTTAGTATTTTGAATTGGGAGACTAAAGATATTTTTTTTATTTATTGGTCGATCCTGTGTCAATGTGGCATTTGTATTTATGACCTTTGTGTGTAAATTCTATATATTGGTGTTGTCCGAGGCTAGTAACTGAAAATTCTCGTTAGATTGATTAGATTAGATCTCGTTAGATTGAGAAATATTTTTTTGATTTTGTTCGGATGGCGTCGTGAGTTGATTACTGTAAATCTGGGTTTGGTATTGATTGTAGTAAAAAAACTCATGTTCATAAAAGTGTTGATGATCAGTTTGTCCATATTTTTGTGCATCTTGTAGTCTAAAATCGTTAGTAGTTGCTTGGTAGTTGATTGGTTGCTGTCAGCTGGTCTAGGACATTTAAAAGTTTGTTTAATGTTGAAGTTGTTGTTGTTAGCAATAGTTTGTTGCGTTTGTGTAAATTGATTCCTATTAAAATTAGGTTGTGGGTTAAAAATATAGTTGCACCGAATTGATTTTGTCCAGGTCTCATGTTGAACATTTGGTCTGTTGAACATTTGTCGTTGTTAAGTTTGAATGGGTGGATATTGTGATTGAATGGCTGGTATGGATTAGGAAAAGCCTGTAATGGTTGTTGATATGGTGGATATCTGTATTGATAGTGAGTTTGAAAGTTTAGATTTATTTTGCTTGTGGGGAGTATTATTTTTAATTTTAGTTCTAATATTTTTTTTTGAAATTTTGCTTCGTATAAGCATTTGCGTGTTCTTAATAAATCCTCCTTCTGAATCTAACCAGAGTTTAAGAACAATGCACATGAAAGCGGAGTCTTTGTCAGCTTCTATTTCTATGGTTTTACCTATGTCCTTGAATATACGTAAAATAGCTCTTTTAGCATTAAGCCAATCTCTACTGTTTTCTTCTATCAGGGAGGCGTATTTAGAATAAATGTCAATACATGATAGGAATTGTTTATTGTTTATTAAGTAGAAATCCATGACATATTTATCTCTGAGGTTGAAGGTTTCTTGGGTTCAATAGTTAATCTTGTGTTTGTATATTCGGTTTTAGCGATGTTACAGATTTCACATTCGTTTATGATGTTTTTGATAAGCTTTTGGTAATCGGGGTAACAATAAAGTTCTTTGAACTGAAGTGTTAGTTTTTCTATGCCAGGGTGTAAATATTCTTTATGTGTTATAATGATTTCTTTGAATTGGGCATATTTGAATATCAGTTAGTTTGCTACTGCTTTTCATGGTTTTATTGAAATTGTCGGGATTTATGATTTGAATATAAGCATTTTGAAATATCTGAAGGTCGATTTCATTAGGGAAGTAAATAACACTTTTTTTAGTACAGAGTATTTTTTAATTAGGTCTTTAGCAAGGATGTCGGTCATTTCTATATAACTGATTTTTATTCTAGGTTTATGGAACTATTTTATTATATGGACTTCGTCAAAATTGTCTTTTATAAATTCTTAGGGTCTGTTATAATAGTAGAGGGGCCTTTCTGTTATTGGAATGTGATTTTGGTTGTCTTCTGATGCATTATGTATAGTAGCTACTGTGGGAAGGGAAACTGCATCATATTCTCATAGGAAGTTTTTTTGAATTTGAATTCTGGATAGAGCATCCGCGACATGATTTTCTTTACCAGGTAGGTATTGGATATTATAATCGTATTCGTTAAGTTTTATCTTCCATCTCTGTAACTTCATGTTAGAGTCTTTTATATTGTTTAGCCATACAAGTGGCCTATGATCGCTTAATATTTCAAATTTTCTGCCGAATAGGTAAAACCGACTAGGTAAGACTAAAATATTTTTTTGCAATATAATAGTTTTTTTTTCTATTGGCTAATAGTTCTGCTTGCATAACAAATTGGTTTATGTTCTTGGGATATTACACCACCTATAACTATATTACTCGCGTCTGTCAGCGAAAATTTTTTTTCGAAGTTGGCGAAGTTAGAGTATATTAGGATTGGATCGGACGTGATGAGTACTTTTAGTTTCTCGAAGGCGGACATGTAGTATTGACTACTGGTCCATTTGAATTTGGTGGAAACCTTTAGCTAGATCAATAGTTGTAAAGTATTGACAGCGTCCAAGCTTGTCTAATATTTCATCCATTACGGGAATAGGGAATTTGTCGTCAATGGTTATTTCATTGAGGTTACGATAGTCTATTACTAATCGAAATTTTGGTTTGCCAGAAGCATCGCTTTTCTTTGGGACAATCCAAATTGGAGAACAATAGGGGGATTTTGATTTCCTAATTATTTTTTGTTCTATCATTTCGTTGATTTGTTTATTAACTTCTTGGTCAAATGCTTGGGGGTATTTATATGGTTTTTTATATATTGGGTCCTCGTGCTTTGTATGAATAGAGTGTTTAATCGTACTTGTGAAGGTCAAATTTTCACCTTCTTTGTACTGAATATCACTGTATTCGAGCAAAACGTGTGAAAGTTGTTCCCTTTCTTCTGTATTCAGATGTTCTAATCTGAATACGTTAGATTCTCTTAACTCGTCGTTTAAGGCGTAGTTAGAGGAATTTACTAGAAGGGCTTCTCTTCTATGTAAGGGGTAATAAGACGGCTTTCCTCAGATTCAGAAGTCTGGACATTTGAAGTCTTGGATTCTTCCGGATTAGATGGTTTGGGGCACTTATTCGTAACCTTTGGCTTATCTGGTTTTGAGTGGGGTTTCCACTTAATTTTACGTATGGTTTTCTCCTTTTTTGGGGTATGTAGAGGGGTTTCCTCTAGATTAGATTAGATTAGGGTTTAATAAAAAAAAAACACACGATTGAGTTTTATGTTTTATTAATCGTTTTTATTTATCCAATAAAGGAAGAACTAGAGCCTTTGGCTTTTATCACCGATATTTAGCGTTGCCAAATATTGTTGCCGACGACCGCAACACCCATGGAAATGGACACGATATATAATAAGTTTTATGTATTTTTTGATTTGTTTTGTCTGATTATGATTTGTGTTTCCTTGCTTTTCAGGTTCTTGGTTGCTTTTGCTTTGCTCTGATGTCTGTGCGGGAAGTCTCCCACATAATAACACGCAAAGGACATCAGGAACAATAATAAATGTATTTATTACCTAATATTAGAAAATTATATTTAATATTAGTATTTAATATTTATATTAATATTATTTAAATAATAATAATTTAAATATATTTAAATAAATAATAATATTATTTCATTTAATTTTATTATTTTGCAGAGTATCGTCAAGTGTTACGACGTTTTAATATGTCGTTATTTCAGAGCCAAGGATCACTACTGACGCAGAAACATCTAGAGATGGAGACGGCATTAAAAGATTTATTTATAAAGTTCCAAAACAGGCGATTTTGTCAGATGCGTTGGAAAAAAAAAAGAGCTTTAGGTAAGTCAGTTGTGCATACACTGCTTATGCCGCGCCTATCTTTCTCTTGTAGGTCCTTGTAGTGGTTTTCTTTGCAAAGCTTCATCAGGACCAGCTGGCGTACGTTGTCAGTAGGCTTATTCGTCCGGATACGTTAAAGTTGTGGTGGTATTTTTATGCCATCCATCTAATTGCTTTTATTTTTCCACAGGAATTTAAGCGCTTTGCTTGTAGGAGAGGTTCTGGTGTGGAAGAAGAAATTTCATCGCTTTCGTCAATCGTTCTGCAGACCGACCTGCGCGTTTCCGTCTGTCTTAGTCAATAATCTGTGGTCAAATTAAATGTAATTTGAATAGAACTTAAGTGTAAATAAATCAAATTTTAATAGGATGTATCCCATGTCTATGTTAATGCTACCCCTTGTATGATTAATGTCATTAGAATTACGATTTTCATTTCCAGTTTTTCTACTCTATTGACTAAGTTGGTAGTGAGGATTTGTTGGGCGATGGCATGGTTTCTTCAACAATTCTCGGCTTGAAGTTCGCTCAGCTGCTCTGCTGGTGGTCGGCTTGCCCACATCCTAAAACGTAACGTTTGCCCACCCATTAAAAATAGTTCATAACGGTTGCCTACCCTTAAAAATAAATATTTACGTTTGCCGACGTAGGAGTGGGCGTGGCAAAAAGTTTTTGGCAAATCTTTAAAAATTTACAAAATATATATAAAAATATTAAAAAATATCACAAAATTTTTTAAAAGTGTGGCCGTGAAGGCAACTTTTGGAAACCAACTTGCGTTGCTTCTAAGTCTCTGGAAGCTGCATGTTTAACCGCAACAATCTAGCTTTTGTAGTTCCTGAGATCGAGGCGTTCATACGGACAGACGGACGGACAGACGGACATGGCCAGATCGACTCGGCTATTGATGGTCGAGAACGTTTCCTTCTGTCTGTTACATACTTTTCAACAAATCTAGTATACCCTTTTAACCCTACGAGTAACGGGTAAGAAGTTTTTCCGTTTGCTTACCCTTAAAAATAAATATTTTCTATTGTCTTAAAACTTAATATTTAGGACAAACAACCAAAACTATTTTTAATGGGTGGGCAACTGTATTATACATTTGTTATCGTTTGCCCAAACATAAAACTAAATATTTTCGTTTGTCCACCTCTTAAATCTAAATAATTTCAATAAAAAAAAGTTTTCCCACCCATTAAAAATATTTTTTGCCTACTGTCGGGTCTCGCAGTCTCCAGCAGCACCTACATTTATGTCTAGTTGTTGTCAGCATTGGATTAGTTAGATCATGGCATCTCAGCTTTATCTATGCGGATCAGCTGCAGATCGCGCTCTCTTGTACGCTCGCCTGAATCTTTGTCATTGCTTTATGCTGTTCGCTCTATATACACTCACTCTCGTTTTCTTACCTCATGCATGCGCATCGCTGCCAAATTTCTTTAAGAAACAACGCTTGAATTCGCTACCATAAAAATAGTCTTTCATTAAAGAAAGTCTTATTAGTATTAAATTAGTATTAAATCCTTATTAGCCCAACATTTTGGTGACCCCGACGTGATCTATATAGTATAACACTTTGTTACACGTCCTCACACACACACGGATACTGTGTTTGAAGTGTTTGAAGACGGGGTGCATCACGTACCAGCAACACCGTCCAGAGCACTTACCCGACCGTCCGCCGGCTTCACTCTCCAGAGATGGGTCAGGGTGAGAGAAATTATACGGAGCTTTCTCTTCTGTTTTCGACAAACGATTGTGTCGCTGGTTGTAGCATACCTTCCTTGGCTGCTGATGAGAAACCTTGACAGCAACTCATGGAATCACAGTGAAAGTAGCTCCACCAGGCTGGGCTAGTAACTATAGGTGTTAAAGGTCAAGGAGCAGGCTAACCCCACCGCTCATGCGGTACACCTAAACCAGGGGCCCTGGCGACCGAGCTGAAGCGGTTAAACTTCCACCGGGGAAGCATCAATCTTTCCACACCAAAAGAAAAAAAAAAAAAACACATGACGCGGCTGTTCCTACAAGGCCGACGGAATGGTCTGCGTCTGAGCCGCATCGGCCGCCAGTAAACCCAACACCTGGCGGAAGGTATAAACACGCACACCTGGCAGAAGGTATAAAATGCAAATCTAGTTGGAATGTCTGTGACATTCCACACCTGTGGAAATCCACCCTTGGTCAATTCCCAGGCAAGGGAACGGATTCAGGAGGCCCTAACAATCACCAAAACCAAACCCGCCCCGACGGCGGCTCTCTTGGCCGTCGGATTAAGCAATGATACAAGTGTACCCACCGCGGTAGAAAAGCGCAAGGCGTTCAGCAAAGGGTCTGTGGACCAGAGTTCAGTCAGCAAAGAGGGTCAAGACCCCGTAGCTAGAAATCGAGGAGATAGGAGCTATTCTGGACGACCTTTTGACGAAGGTCAACCATAATGGGGTGAGAAGCATAAACATGGCAATGAAGAATGCATTCCCCAGACTTAAGCAGCGGTGGATACGAGCCAGCAGGCAACCCCCCAAGGCCCTCCTAGCAGTCAGGTACCGAGTGCGAGCAAAGCCGGTTCCAGGGCAGACGATCGCACGGCACAGTCCGCGCCTAAAACCCAGCGGTTAACACAGTGGAAGCCTGCGGACACAGTTGCGGGAAAAAATCCACAGGCGAGGCTACAATAGCGACCGGCTAAGTCCCGCAGGAAGAGACCGCCGAGAGAGCGGCCTGATGCGCTGATCATCACCCCAACAGCAGGGCTACCGTACAGCGAAGTCCTATCGTTGGTCACAAGAGGGCAGGACGCAAGACTCAGAGCCATTGATGAAAGGGTAACCTTGACTTAACCTAGCCTCGTCCCAAGACCGAACGTATAAACTCGGTGACTGCGCCAGCCCTCGCACGGTGACGCAATCAAAAGTATTTGTGATTCGGTACCTCGACGAGCTAACCTCAGAGGACGAACTGAGAAACGCCCTGGAGTCTCAGGCTAACATCCCAACGGACGTGGTGAGGATCAAGAGCCTTCGGGCAACTTACAATGGAGGAAAAACTGCGGTAGAAGCAGTTCCAGCCAACCTGGCGGACCCGCTCGTTAAACGTGGCAAGCTGAGGGTAGGAAAGGTGTTTCAAATGCTTGGAGGAAGGCCACATTGCGGCACACTATAGAAGCGCCGTTGACAGAAGCCAGTTCTGCTTCAGTCCCAACTAAGCTAAGTGCTTCCTGTGTGCAAGCAGAGGGAGCCAAGCGACAAACCGCCAAGCGTCCACCCGGAAGTGTCCATTGGCGGGCAGAGAAGCTCCAAAGGCATCACGTTGATGCGCATGATTCAGTTAAACCTGAATCACTGCACGGCAGCCCAAGATCTGTCCAAGATGGACAGGCTATCCCCCGCCACACCCGCTGTCAAGAGAGTGGTCGAAATTGCAGCCCAGGCAATCGAAGGTGCCAGTTGAAAAGGGGGTACCAAAGAGTACTGCTTTATGGTCACCCTGGACAGCAGGAACGCCTTCAACACAGCGCGATGGGACCGGATCCTAGACGCACTAAACGTCTTCGGGGTACCAGCCTACCTAACTCCAATAGTGCGCAGCTATATCTCGGATCGGGTCCTAATCTGCGAGTCCTGCAAGAGGAGGTCCTTGGATGCTGTGCTTGGCGGCAAGCTGAGTGCGGGTAACTTAGTCCCATACTACCACTTGATCACACTCACTCAATAAAACCAATTTCAAATGATACATTTCCCCAGCAACATACTTAAACTTACAAGCCTAACACATAAGTCAGACCCCAAGCTCTTGGTGACAATAACAATTTCTGCCGCGTTAACCCTCTTATCCCTCTTAAAGAGCGCAACCCACTTGAACAAAGAGGAGAGCTACCCAAACTCATATAAACAAAGTCGAACAAGGGTTTGCTAAGCGTTCAACTCACAGTCCTGATTTAGATTTAATTCCTTCGCCATATACTTAAGACGTGAATTGTCTCCGTTTCCACATTGTACATTTATTCGAATAAAGAATTTATATTTTTTTCTAAATAAATTACCGTGTATTCGTTATTGGCGCAGTCGATGGTCCTATACTTATAGTGACCAACATAGTACGTTCGTGTGTGATTCAACTTGAACTTTGTGGCTAATCAAGAAGTGACTATCCGCCAGTCATACAGTGCTTAATAATTAAAATAGATTCAACTACCATAGAGGTGTGACCGCTACTAGAAGTGAAAAAATTACATAAGTCCTTCAAAGAGAAAACCACTAAAGGCTAACTGAAGCCCCAGGTTTTGCATATTAACAAAAGACCGCTACGAGGAGCGAAAAACAAAATAAAATAAAATAAAATCAACAACAAGAAAAAACAACAATATACCTTGTTCAGATTTGACAGGTATCAACATTTGCCGGTACGACATTGGAACTGAGCTCGTTCATAAGAAGAATAGAGTTCATACTTCAACTTTATCCATCAACTGACGTCCGTTAGTTACACATCCTCTTCAGTGCAATCGAAATGCAAATTGGAGTTCGAGTATCCCAGGTCAGTGCAGCTAATAATAATGGCCGGAATTGATGGAAGCCCTAATCGCCGAGTTCAAGACCCAGACACCATTTGAAGAGCTTTTGAGACACACAATTCAATGGATCAGTTCCTAAGTTCATAGAAGAGCTTGAAGCAAAATGATTTGTAATAACAAATAAGCTAGCTTTGAAAATAATGATCTACATAATCATATTTATACAAATGCAATGAACAATACAGTACAGAATTTAATTATTAAACAACTCCACGCAATTAGCCAGATTTGACATAACAACAGTCAGTAAATTAAAGCAAATTGTACAGCAGGAGGGTTGTCATGACAGTGCATGGTCCGACCGCCCAAAATCCTAAAACACCCAAAATACCCAAAATAAAAATCAGTACAGCCCAAACTATAACTACACTTCAAAAAATTAAAATAGAATCAACATTATAATCAAACATCAACTAGCCAAAAAAAAAATCAAAAAATAAAATAAATAAAAATAAAAAATATGAACAAAAATAATAACAGCCATGACCAGCCTTTCGAATTCCAAGAATTTAACCAAAAACTCGACCAAGCACAGACACAAAATCCTTAAATTATCAATAAAATTCTTCAAATTATCAACAAAATCCAGTTTGTTCATCCGCTCCGAATCCGGCAACAAATAGGCAAATACATAGTACCAACGGCCATTCAAAGATGGATACGTCCGAAAATTTTCATCTACATGCCTCGGACGAAGAAGAAGACTCAATTCCTTCATAAATATTGTTTTAAACAATATACCGCTCCGATGTGTTATAGATACTGGGTCTACAATAAACATCATAAGAGCAAACATTTTTAATTTCCCAGTTAAAACTACTAATTTACAAGTTCACACCATCAACGGTGGAATATCCCTAAAAAAAAATCATAATTCTCAAATCAAGTAAGCTTTGCCCCACTAAACACAATTTTTATATTCATAATTTTTCTGAAAATAACGCCCAATAAATTTTGGCAAAAGAAGCGTAGATTTAAGAAACAACAGTTTCTTAATGGACTACATACCAGAACGAGAAGGTAGCCTAGAATATAACCTCGACTGTTTCAATGATTTACAGCCATCATTATGCACTGATGATGGAGTCACAAATTATGCAATAGAAAACTAAATAAGGGAATCAAATGAATTAAGGCTTGACCATATAAATAAAGAAGGGACATACAATACAAAGAAGATGAAAATTTGATCTTCACAAGTACTGTAAGGCATGTAAAAACTAAACATGAAGACCCAATCCTTACAAAACCTTATAAATACCCCCAGTCCTACTACCAGGATGTCGAGGTACAAATCAAAGAAATGATTCAACAAGGCATTGTTCAAAAATCGAACTCACCCTACTGTTCTCCTATCTGGATAATACCAAAAAAAAGCGATACTTCCGGTAAAACAAAGTTTAGGTTAGTAATCGACTATCGCAAACTGAACGAAATTATATTGATGATAAGTACCCAATTTCTGTCATAGATGAAATACTAGATAAGCTAGGTAGGTCTCAATATTTCACTACCATAGATTTAGCAAAAGGTTTTCATCAGATGCAAATTGATGAAAGCTCGAGTACACTCGAATGCCAATTGGACTGAAGAACGGTATAAGAATTGCAAAACGTAGCAATCGCGGTCTTGCAAATTTTATAGGAACAATGTACAAATACTTATTTGGCACTTTAGATCAAGAAGATAAAGATGAATTACAACAACAAATAGGTGACATCTCTAAAAATAATGCACAACTCTACCCCGTAATAGAAGCCATTGATAAAGGAATCGAATTGACCAATCATCTAAATAGTAACTTTGAAGGAGAACAAATGTTAGCCTTAGTAATTTTCAACCTACAACAATTCACTGAATACATAGAAGACATTGAACTTGGTTTGCAACTGACACGCTTAGGTATCTTTAACCCAAAACTTTTAAAACCCGATTCATTAACTCACGTAAATTCTGAAAAAATTCTAAATCTAATACGAAAGAAATTGTGATAATTCCCCACATTCCGAGAGAAATAATTAAAACACCAGTTTTTGAAATAATACCATACCCAGACGAAAATAGTAACATACTAACTGAAACAATACATGACAAATATTTTTTACACAATAATCAAACTTACACAGCAAGTTCCCAATGCTTGGTCATAAATAAATGTATAACAGGTATACTAAACCAACTCTCAACACAATGTAGATACAGTAAAACACATTCTGATTTTGAAATAAAATATGTAGAACCTAATATAATTACAACTTGGAACCTTCCCAAGACTATTTTAAACCAAAATTGTATTAATAGAGAAATTATAATAGAAGGTAACAATATGATAAAAACATTTAATTTTTCCGTTCAATTAGAAGATAGAAGAATAGAAGATAGAAGATTAGAAGAATTAGCAACACAATGTTAGATTACACTCAAACTATCTATGTAAATAATAACGTAACTTATCATATAACTTTGTCGCCTTATCATAAACATAGACACTTGCCGCCTTTATAAACACAGACTCTCGTCCCCTAATCATTTGCATTCGACCACTTGGCGAGCCAACTGAAATAATAAACTTTCGCGATCGGCGCCTACGCCTACGCACTTGTCCCAGGATTCTCCAATTACCCCTATTCTTCAGAAGACTCTCTTCCAACAGGAAAATAGAGGTTTACAACCCAACTCTCTTAAACTTCGCTCTTTGGCTTCCCCAAATTGCCTATAAAACAGCAAGCATGCCTCCATGCAGTAGTTCAGTACTGAGTACGTTATCAACCGCGATAACACCGCTCAAGCCAATTTAACTTTCCAATTTCGTGATAATCAAATGGCTCTAGTTCTTTCCATAAATGGAATTAATAAAAAGGTTTTATAAAATATAAAACTCAATCGTGTGTTTTTTTATCAAACCCTCGGTCTGAATTCGTAAATATATATATGTTACTATATATATATATTCACATATGTAATGCTCAACCACATAACATATATCTACAACATATACTAGCCACTTTATATATTCTCTTACTTAGCAACAATAGAACATAGAACCAAGAATGCCTTAGCACATAAGAACCCCAACCTCTTGGTGACAATAACAAATTCGGCAATTCAATTGTGTAAGACGTGAATTTGTCTCCGACGTTCGCTTAAGTTTTTGATCAACAAAAATATTTTTTTTATAAACCAACAAACCGTGAAGTTGTAATTGGCGCAGTCGGTAGGATCCGCGTGTGAACATAATCTCTTAGAGCTAATAGATTAGTTCGATATTAATAAAGCGCAGCTCGTGGCGAACAACGTTTCGTTTGTGCTTCAGTTTATACAAAGCAGATCCGCAAAAGAATATACGTGACAAAATATTTTTGAATAGTTATCTACTATATATGGATACTATTAATACAAATTAAAAACTGCAAGTGACCATTAAGGACCAAAATAAATAAAAGGTGTGACTGTTACCAGGTCAGTGTTGTGTAGCCCATCTAACATTGATTGGACCGCTACGAAGGTGTGTGAATTTTAAAATTAAAAAAAATAAAAACCCCGGTATTAACCTACCGAGTGATTCAAAAGCAAAAATCAACAATAGCTAACAACATGGCACAACCCAGTGAACAAATTATGATTCTATCCGAGTTACATTTGAATCAGGCTTTGGGCCAGATTCGCTACATCCCAACATTTGACGGTTCCACAAGAGAACTGGCATCATTTGTGAGACGTGTGGACTTCGTGATGTCCCTATACCCGACAACAGACAAGAGGCAACATAGTGTACTCTACAGTGCCATCGAGATGCAGCTGTCCCGACACGCACAAGAAGTGTCCCAGCTACAACAGTGCAACACTTGGGCTGAACTGCGATCAGTCCTCATTGATGAATTCAAAACCCAAGGCTTTGGGCCAGATTCGCTACATCCCAACATTTGACGGTTCCACAAGAGAACTGGCATCATTTGTGAGACGTGTGGACTTCGTGATGTCCCTATACCCGACAACAGACAAGAGGCAACATAGTGTACTCTACAGTGCCATCGAGATGCAGCTGTCCCGACACGCACAAGAAGTGTCCCAGCTACAACAGTGCAACACTTGGGCTGAACTGCGATCAGTCCTCATTGATGAATTCAAAACCCAAATCCCATACGAAGAGCTGCTAAGAAGACTTTACAACACGTACTGGAGTGGTAGTATACGTAAGTTTGTAGAAAAAGTAGAAAATAAGATGTTCGAAATTTCAAGTAAATTATCACTAGAAAATAATTATACAAATACAACTCTTTATACCGCCGCAATGGCTAATACTATAAAAGATGTAATTTATAAAAGAATTCCAGACAGAATGTTCATGACTTTAGCAAGATACGACATTACAACAACAACATTATTAAGACAAGTAGCGCAAAGGGAAGGCCTTTACGATACAATTGTATCAAATACAGAAAAAGCTAAAGCTAAATGAAACAGTCCATCTACATCACAAAGCAGTAGTAAAAATAATGATTCTCAAAAGAATAATGGAAATAATAATGTCCAAGGTACAATACCTTATTATATTCAAACACAGCAAAATCAAAATCAAAATAATTATGCAAGTAATAATTCAAAAAGGGTTGAAAATAACCAAGCGACATACAGTGAGTTCACACAAAAGTTAGACCAAGGTAGAGCGCAAAACGCTCTAAATTATCAAAAACCCACATCTTATTCTACTACTAACCAGCCCCAAAAAAGGCAGCGTGAAAGTTCCAGTGGTCAGTCTAAAATGGACACCAGTGATCGGGATCGAAATCAGAAGTAGGAGAAGAAGAACCTACCCATTCATACAAATAACTATAAACGATATCAAACTCAAATGTTTGATTGACACAGGTTCATCAATAAATTTGATGAGTAAAAATTTGTTCAATTGTCCGATTAACTTAAAAGCTCTATTGGATGTACACACAATAAACGGTCAAATTATGTTAAAATCAAAAATTGCATTAAAACCTAGTAAACTATATCCGACAAAGCAAACATTTTATTTACATAAATTCTCAGAAAAATACGATATTTTGTTAGGCAGGGAATATTTGGAAGATTCCAAAGCAACTGTATGCTATACATCCGCATACAGTTACTTTAAATAAATACACATTTAAATTGCGACTTGAAGATATTAATGAAGAAGAAGAAACACCTAAAGAGAGTTTAAAAGAATTAGATTCTCTAAATATTGAGTATGTCAATTATGTAATTGACAACGAACTCAATGAAACAAATGAATTTCGACTTGATCATCTAAACGATGAAGAGAGGAAAGCCTTCCCCAGTGTCTTATACGAGTTGAGTGACATACAGTACAAATATGGTGAAAATTTGACCTTCACAAGTACAACTAAGCATGTCATAACAACTAAACACGAAGACCCAATTTACAGACGTCCATTCAAATACCCACAAAGCTTCGACGAAGAAGTCGAAAACCAAATGAAAGACATGATGCAACAAGGCATCATAAGAAAATCGAATTCTCCGTATTGCTCTCCGGTTTGGGTAGTACCCAAAAGGCCAGATGCAACGGGAAAATCGAAATTTCGCCTAATCATTGACTATCGCAACCTCAACGAAATAACCGTTGATGACAAATACCCAATACCGGTAATGGATGAAATATTCGACAAGCTTGGAAATTGCCAATACTTTACAACCATTGACCCCGCAAAAGGTTTTCATCAAATACAAATACCAAAAATGGTCATTTTGAATATACTCGAATGCCATTTGGTTTAAAAAATGCACCCGCAACTTTTTAACGTTGCATTAATAATCTCTTAGCAGATTTATTATACAAAAACTGTCTCGTATATATGGATGACATAATTGTGTATTCCACTTCATTGGAAGAGCACATAATGTCTTTGCCAAAGGTATTCTTAAAGCTCAGGGAAGCTAATTTAAAATTACAGCTAGACAAATGCGAATTCCTTAAAAAAGAAACTAAATTCCTAGGGCATATAATTACAACAGATGGTATTAAACCAAATCCCACAAAAATTAAAGCCGTAGTGAATTTCCCTATACCAAAGTCCACTAAGGAAATAAAATCATTTCTTGGTCTTTGCGGTTTTTACCGCAAATTTATTCCAAACTTCGCTAAAATAGCAAAACCAATGACATTACGACTAAAAAAAAGTCTCAATAATAAATATCAAAGACTGAGACTATTACTTAGCTTTTGAAAAATTAAAAGTGTTAATAACGTCCGATCCCCCATATTAATACACCCAGATTTTAAAAAGTCTTTTTCACTAACTACTGATGCCAGCAATTTTGCTATAGGCGCGGTATTATCGCAAGAGCATAAACCTATATGCTATGCGAGCAGAACTCTGAACGAACATGAAATTAATTATTCCGCAATAGAAAAGGAACTCCTTGCTATTGTTTGGGCCACTAAATATTTCAGGTCCTATTTATTTGGTAGAAAATTCGAGATCTATAGTGATCACAGGCCATTGGTTTGGCTTGAATCAATTAAAGAGCCAAAAATGAAACTTCAGAGATGGAAAATCAAATTAAATGAATTTGATTTCCATATCAAATATCTTCCTGGTAAAGAAAACCATGTAGCAGATGCTCTATCAAGAGTAAAAATTGATGAAAACTTCCTAGGAGAAACCTCCACTAACATTTCGTTACCAACACAAGGTACTATTCACAGTGCTCAAGAAGATAACCAATCTAATATTTCCTTAACGGAAAGGCCAATTAATTACTACAACAGGCAGATAGAATTTATAAAAGACGATAATAATACCGTAGAAACTAAAGGATACTTTTATAAAACAAAAATTAAAATTCATTACATAGAAATGACAAATGTCCATGCCAAAGAATTAATTAAAGAATATTTATGTACTAAAAGAAGCGTAATTTTCTTTCATAACGAAATAGATTTCCTTACATTTCAAAACGCTTACATAGAAATTGTCAGTCCGAATAACATAACTAAAGTTATGAAATCAAACATCAATTTAAAAGATATTGAAACATATTCAGAATTTAAAGAAATAATTATAAAAAGCCACAGAGAACTTTTACACCCAGGAATAGAGAAACAAACTAACCTTTTAAAAGAAAAATATTATTACCCAGACTACCAAAAGTTAATACTGAATAATGAATGCGAAGTATGTAACATATCCAAAACAGAACATAGAGATACTAAACTAAACTATGAGTTAACACCAGAAACTTTTAATCCCAGAGAAAAATATGTTATCGATTTTTATTTAATCAATAATAAAACATTCCTGTCATGCATTGACATTTATTCCAAATATGCCGCCTTGATTGAAGTTAGCAGTAGAGACTGGCTGGAAGCGAAAAGAGCTCTCCTTAAAATTTTCAATGAAATGGGAAAACCGTCCGAAATAAAGGCCGATAAAGATTCAGCTTTTATATGTTCCGCGTTACACTTATGGCTTTGGTCCGAAAATGTGATTACAAATATCACAACAAGTAAAAATGGAATTTCGGACATTGAAAGATTCCATTAAACAGTCAATGAAAAGTTAAGAATCATTAATAGTGAGTCCGACCCAGAAAATAAGATAACACAATTTGAAACAATTCTCTGTGTATATAATCATAAAACCAAACACAATACAACTGGTAGAATACCAGCTGATATTTTCATTTATGCAGGAACACCTGCATATGACACCCAAAAGGAGAAACAATCAAAAATAGATAAGTGGAAAAAAGATAGACATAGCTATGAAGTAGATACCAGATATAAACAAGCACCATTGGTAAAAAGTAAAACAACTAACCCATTTTAGAAAAGAGGGCGTATAGAACAAATAGATGAGAAACATTACGAAGAAACAAATAGAGGAAAAAAAGTTGAACATTAGAAATCTAAATTTAAAAAACAAAAGAAAATTAATAACAGTAAATACCATTCCAGCTCAACTCTCGAAAATCAAGAGGAGTCCGATTAAACAGTTATTCATAATAACATTTATAATATGTTTCGTCCGTGCCGTCCGTGGTCAAAGCCTAGAGGTGAACCCAATACAAGCTAAAAATGGATATCTTATATTTATAACAGGATCAATTAATATACCTATAAACTATGAATATCACTATTTGTCCGTAAACTTAACAAAAACCGAACAAACTTTTGCAAATTTAATTAAACAAGCTGAAGAATATGGTACTATAGCCCAAATCCAATATTTAACTGAAAAATTAGACAGAGAGATTAATGGAATAAGAATAATAAAACGCTATAAACGTGGTTTAATTAATATTATAGGTACCGCATATAAATACTTTTTGGCACTTTAGATCAAAATGACAAAGAAGAATTAGAACAAAAAATAAACGAGCTTTCTCAACATAGTATTCAAATTAATGAATTGATTGAAGTAGTAGATGTAGTCAATAGAGGCATTGAAGTAATCAACCATTTAAGCGCAATAAGTGAAGGTGACAGAAGATTAGAACTTTTAATATTTAATTTACAACACTTTACCGAATACATTGAAGATATAGAACTTGGTATGTAATTAACAAGACCTGGTATTTTTAATCCCAAATTATTAAAACATGATCAATTATCCATGTAATAATATATAATATATAATAATATATAATAATATTATATATATAATTATATTTAATTATAATTAATATATAATTATAATTATAACAAAGTTTTAATAATTATAATTAATTAATATATCTTCTAATTGAACGGAACAATTCAAGGTTTTTATCATTTTTAAATATAATTATATATAATTAATTATATATAATTAATTATATATATATATTAATTATATATATAATTATATATATAATTATATTTATATAATTATTTATAATTTATATAATTATATATATAATTAATATATATAATTATATATTATAATTATATATTATATATAATTAAATATAATAATATATAATAATTATATTATATTATCTATCAATGTTAGATTACACTCAAACTATCTATGTAAACAATAACGTAGCAAAACTTAAACTACTAAAATACATTCACACAAAAGAAACACAACAACACAATCAGACGAATAATGTGTTTCGCATAATAACACTTACAACATTAATCATACTAGTTAATTATACATAAATATAAAACTATACCCCAAAAATTAATTCGAAAATTCAAAAATCAAACCCCAGAAAACGAAACTATTATACCGCCCTGAAACAGAAAATGTTATACCCCATGTAAATACCCATGTATTGTACTCTAAAATAAGCGCCTGAGGACATGCTTTTTTCTTAAGGATGGGGAAGTAACATATCCATTATTACACCCACAACTCCCCATAATTATAAGCAACATACACTAGGATAAGGTCATATACACACATTAATGTATAAACACAAAATACTAAGTCTAAACACAAAATGTAATCAAAGATCGAGAGCCCTTCGATTAACCTTGAACACAGCGTCATGTTCCAAAGCCACCCTTTCTCACAGATCGCAAATCATAAAAATATACCCTTGTCGCCTTATCATAAATATAGACACTTGTCGCCTTTATAAACATTGACTCTCGTCGCCTAATCATTTGCATTCGACCACTTGGCGAGCCAACTAAAATAATTAACTCTCGCGATTGGCCTCTCAGAATTCTGCAATTACCCCTATTTCTCAGAAGACTCTCTTCAAACAGGAAAATAGAAGTTTACAACCCAACTCTCTTAAACTTCGCTCTTTGACTTCCAAATTGCCTATAAAACAGCAAGCATGCCTCCATGCAGCAGTTCAGTACTGAGTACGTTATCAACCGCGATAACTCCGCTAAAGCCAATTTCAACTTCCAACTTAGTAATAATCAAAAGGCTCTAGTTCTTTCCATAAATGGAATAAATAAAAAGGTTTAATAAAACATAAAACTCAATCGTGTGTTTTTTTTTTATTGAACCCTCGGTCTGAATTCGTAAATGCCGCAGTCGGTAGGATAAAAAGAAAAAGTTGTACGACTACTTTACAAATCTAGTGAAAAAAGATCCTTGTACGACCAAACGTATCTTTTAATGATTGAACCACGCGAATCCGCGCTAAGTGAACGTAAATCGTAATACAATAAACTCTATTTAAGAAAGGTCCCAGAACCCTTTAAATTACCAACAACAAAATAGTATGGCACCAAACCCTCCCGTCAAACGGCAGAGAGAAAGTGCTAGTGACCAATAGAAAATGGACACAAGCGAAAATTTTCTTCAACCAGCCTCGGAATCAGAAAGCGATCAAGAGGTAATCCATTCTTAAAAATTAAATTAAATAATATCACTCTCAAATGCCTAGTAAGCACTGGTTCGTCTATAAATATTATGAAACAAAATATCTTTAATTTCCCAATCAAATTCTCTAAAATGAAAGTCCACACCATAAATGGCACCATAGTATTGAACCAAACCAAAAATTGTTTATTCACAATTTCTCAGAAAAATAAGAATAATAAGAGTCAACCAACACTCAAATTAACTATTCAACACAAACAGTCAATATAAGTGGCTACCCATTTAAAATGTGGTACAATCACATCCAAGCAAATGAACCCAAGGTTACCAATGAGTACCCCAAGTCATCTAACCTAGAAGGAAATCCTCTACATACCCCAAAAAAGGAGAAAATCCTCCGTAAAATTAAGCGGAAACCCCACTTAAAACCAGATGAGTCAAAGGTTACCAATGAGTACCCCAAGTCATCTAACCTATAGGAAACCCCTCTACATACCCCAAAAAAGGAGAAAACCCTCCGTAAAATTAGGCGGAAACCCCACTTAAAACCAGATGAGCCGAAGCCATCTAATCCGGAAGAATCCAAGACTACCAATGAGTGTCTCATATCTTCTGAATCTGAGGAAAACCCTCTTATTACCCCTTACATAGAAGAAGCCCTTCTAGTAACATCCTCTAACTACGCTTTAAACGACGAGTTAAGAGAATCCAACGTATTCAGATTAGAACATCTAAATACGGAAGAAAGGGAACAACTTTCACACGTTTTGCTCGAATACAGTGATATTCAGTGCAAAGAATGTGAAAATTTGACCTTCACAAGAACCATTAAACATTCTATTTATACAAAGCACGAAGACCCTGTCTATTGAAAACCATATAAATACCACCAAGCATTTGACCAAGAAGTTAATAAACAAATCAATGAAATGATAGAACAAAAAATAATTAGGAAATCTAAATCCCCCTATTGTTCTCCAATTTGGATTGTCCCACAGAAAAGCGATGCTTCTGGCAAACCAAAATTTCGATTAGTCATAGACTATCGTAACCTCAATGAAATAACCATTGACGACAAATTCCCTATTCCCATAATGGATGAAATATTAGACAAGCTTGGACGCTGTCAATACTTCACAACCATTGATCTAGCTAAAGGTTTCCCTCCAATTCAAATGGACCAACAGTCAATACCCAAAACCGCATTCTCAACAAAACATGGACATTACGAATATATCCGTATGCCCTTCGGGTTGAAAAATGCACCAGCAACCTTTC
Source organism: Drosophila erecta (assembly GCF_003286155.1). Classification (NCBI taxonomy): domain Eukaryota; kingdom Metazoa; phylum Arthropoda; class Insecta; order Diptera; family Drosophilidae; genus Drosophila; species Drosophila erecta. The sequence goes on along the minus strand of NW_020825249.1, from coordinate 41,252 downwards.
AAACGTGCATGAACAACCTTCTAGAAGATTTAATCTATAAGTATTGTCTACTTAGTCTACTTAGATGATATTATCGTTTACTCCACTTCACTGGAGGAACACATAATGTCATTGAAAAGGGTATTTGATAAGCTACGATCAGCGAATCTAAAATTGCAACTTGATAAATGTGAATTTCTGAAGAAAGAAACAGAATTTCTCGGTCACATTATCACGACAGACGGTATTAAGCCAAACCATAACAAAATAAATGCAATTGTTATAATTCCTATCCCAAAAACTACAAAAGGAATAAAATTGGACTTGGACTCTGCGGATTCTACCGTAAGTTCATTCCCAATTTTGCAAAAATAGCAAAACCCATGACACTTAAATTGAAAAAAGGAGCAATAATTAACACAAAAGATAATGACTACATGTCCGCCTTCGAGAAATTAAAAGTACTCATTACGTCCGATCCAATCCTAATATACCCTAACTTCGAAAAAAAACTCTCGTTAACACCAGACGCAAGTAATATAGCTATAGGCGCTGTATTATCCCAAGAACACAAACCTATTTGTTATGCAAGCAGATCTTTAAACGAACACGAACTTAACTATTCAGCAATAGAAAAAGAACTATTAGCTATAGTATGGGCAACAACATATTTTAGATCTTACCTATTCGGTAGAAAATTCGACATATTAAGCGATCATAGGCCACTTGTATGGCTAAACAATATAAAAGACGCTAACATGAAGTTACAGAGATGGAAGAAAAATCTTAAGGAATACGAATATAATATCCATCCATATAATATAATCCATATATATAGTAGCATAATATGCTTCTCATATTACGCTTACATAAACTTAAATCTAACAAAAACAACGCGCATACAATCTTGCGCGTGCATAAATACACAACACAACATAACGAAACTTGAATCCACAAAAAAGTAAAGCGCATGATTGTTGTATAACTTCATCATTATTTTTGCATGCACTTAAACACAAATAAATAAATATGCTGACAAACACATTTCCGTTTCTCGCGACTCACTTCGAGCCGATCAAAACTCTGTACATTTAGTCTTAAGCTGACAATAAAACAATAAAGTGGATATATTCGGAACTCGTTCGTGTTTATTTCCCTACGTTTAAACTCCGCAGCGTTGATCTTAGTCTTCGTTACAGACGGATCATTTATTTGACTAAAAACAGTAACTACGTAAGTATATATATATTGTATATAATATCTATCCTGAATACAAAATCAAGAAAACTTCCTAGGAGAAGATGATCCAATCTCCCTTCCCGCAGCAGCTACTATACAAAGTGCATCAGAATACAACCAAAGTCATATTCCAATAACAGAAAGGCCCTTTAATTATTATAACAGACAATTCGAATTCATAAAAGACAATTTTGACGAAGTCCAGATAATAAAATATTTATAAAAAACTAGAAAAAAATCAGTTATAAAGAAATGACCGACACCTATGAAACCCAGTAGCAAACTAATCGACATTGAAACATATGCCCAATTCAAAGAAATCATTCTTAAAACACATAAAGAATATTTACACCCTGGCTTAGAAAACCTAACACTTCAGTTCAAAGAATGTGCATTGCACTTAAACTCTGGTTAGATTCAGAAGGAGTTACCTTGAATATAACAACAACTAAAAATGGAATTTCTGACGACGAGAGATTTTATAAAACCGTTAATGAAAAATTAAGAATAATATCAAGCGAAAATGAACCAGAAAAAAAATTCACAAAATACGAGAAAATACTTTACGTATACAATCACAAAACAAAACACAACACAACTGGTCGAACACCAGCAGACATTTTTATTTTCGCAGGAACCCCTTCCGATAACACACAAGAAAATAAAGTAAGCAAAATTAAAAAACTCAATGAAACTAGACAAGACTTCAGTACAGACACCAACTTCAGAGATTCCCCTCTAGTTAGATCAAAAACGACTAACCCATTCAAAAAGACAGGAAATTTAAGACAAATAGACGAAAAACATTTTGAAGAAACAAATAGAGGTAGAAAAATAATACACTATAAATCTAAGTTTACATAGAAAAAGAAAATTAATAAAAGTAAATATAATAACGATAATTCCAGGCCTACTCCCGAGCATGATCCTCATGTTACGTGTATCGACAATTAACACACAATACTTAGAAGTAACACCTATCCAGGCCAAAAACGGTTTCCTAGTCTTTCAAACCGGATCATTAGATTTACCAATAAACTATGAATATCATTACTTATCTGTTAATTTAACTAAAACCGAAAACACTTATGCAGAACTTATCAAGCAAGCTCAAATCTTTGAAACTCTACCACAAATTCAGTATCTAACAGAAAAACTTAATAGAGAAATTAACAGTATAAAAATTGCAAAACGTAGTAAACGCGTTCTACTAAATCAAGTAGATAAAGAAGAATTACAACAACAAATAGGTGACATCTCTAAAAATAATGCACAACTCAACAACGTAATAGAAGCCATTAATAAGGAATTGAATTGACCAATCATCTAAATAGTAACTTGGAAGGAGAACAAATGTTAGCCTTAGTAATTTTCAACCTACAACAATTCACTGAATACATAGAAGACATAGAACTTGGTTTGCAACTGACACGCTTAGGTATCTTTAACCCTAAACTTTTGAAACACGATTCATTAACTCCCGTAAATTCTTAAAAAAATTCTTAGTATCAAAACTTCTGCTTGGCTTAAATCTGATACGAACGAAATTCTTATAATATCCCACATTCCGAGAGAAATAATTAAAACACCAGCTCTTGAAATAATACCATACCCAGACGAAAATACTAACAATACATGACAAATATTTTTTACACAATAATCAAACTTACACAGCAAATTCCCAAAGCTTGGTCATAAATAAATGTCTAACATACTAAACCAACTCTCAACACAATGTAGATACAGTAAAACACATTCTGATTCTGAAATAAAATATTATATATGTAGAACCTAATATAATTACAACTTGGTACCTTCCCAAGACTATTTTAAACCAAAATTGTATTAATAGAGAAAATATAATAGAAAGTAACAACATGATAAAAACCTTTAATTGTTCCGTTCAATTAGAAGATATATTAATTATAATTAAATATAAATATATATTAATTATATTATATTATATATTAATGTTAGAGTACACTCAAACTATCTATGTAAACAGTAACGTAACAAAACTTGAACCACATTCACACAAAAGAAATAATCGAACAACACAATCAGACGAATAATGTGTTTCGCATAATAACACTTACAACATTAATCATACTAATTACTTATTAATATAAAACTATACCACAAATATTAATTGTAAAATTCAAATTCAAACCCCTGTAGTGACCAACTTCAACTTTACAATGCAATAACTTTTCAAGACACCCTCGCCCTAAATTATAGCAGCTTTTGTATAACCCAAAAAAATGAGAGAATTGTCTTAGACCAATCATGACAGAATATGATCGATTGTACAGTTAGGGAAAGCTATAGCAGCAGCTTAATTCATTTTTTCGGATAAAACCTATTGGCGAACGGTCACAATTTTTGACGCTGCCCATTTAAGCTGCACATACACGTGGAGATATAATTCAATTATATATATCCAATCCAATAAAAACAAGAATGAGATATTTCAATAAATTTCCGTGTGCGATTTGTGTGAAAGTGGCAAAGAGATTCGACCCCAAGGCGTAAGGAAGGCCAGGCCTATATAAGGGCATTTGTGGCTCTACAACCGACTACCCCCCCTTCTCGTCGACCACCGCATCAGCTCTTCGTTTAAACCCAGTTCGCTCCAAGAAGATGCCACGAGGCAGTCATAACCTTCAGCCAACAAGTTACGCAACCGGCCACCTGCCGAATGATAACTGGCCAATATATTGAAAGGCTAGAGCTCATCCATATTATTCAGCTGTGCAGAAGTTTAGACGACCGGATCAGATTTAATTATATTTGGACATCATCAACGTTACACAAGGAAGATCATCTCCTATGACCAGCGGAGAACTAACTTTGTGATTTCGTCTTATCGCAGCGCAGTGTAGCAGCCAGCGGTCTCCTAAGGTCTTATCGCTGGATTGCTGCAGTTACATTTCGTGTTTTGTTTTGATTCTTGATTTTCTTTTGTATTGCCATTAATTATATTAATGAATTAAATGAATTAATGAATTAAATACTCGCAGATTGACGGAACTTTTGGCATTTGAATAGGAATTTAAATTAGAACCTTTAAAGTTTGACCTACAGCTCGACAATGTCAACGTGAACTTGGGCCCAACTTTACGCACATCATGGAGTGGATATTTAAGGTCGTGAGTACTACAAAACAACAATGATAAAAAACAATATTATGAATGACCTATATTAAAATACCTATATTAAATTGTACAAACGTAGAACGTCTAAATAAAATAAGATCTGCATTTGGCTAAAGATTGTATAACTATATTTGCTAATTTTATATTCAATTACTTATGATTATTTGCTGTATACTTAACTTTTATATACTTTATTTTACTCACTAAATATAAGGTTGTCAAATATCTCCCTTCCGCCCTTTTGTCTTATGAATTTCGCGGCTATGTACAAAGCGCTACAGAGCTCGTATTTGGCAATACTATACATAATTTGAAAGTTCTTGACATAACCTACAAATCGACTTTGGATACTGCGTTCAACAGTTATAGACGTGTAAGCTCACTAACGCCGGAATTCGCGCTATTTTAAAGTTTTACTTCGTTAAAGGCAAATCCGCTAGAGAAACGTTCCGTGAGATTAATGGTGTTTTGGTGGATGGTACTCTATCACTTCGAACCGCGGTGGAATGGTTTCGACGATTCAGAGCCGGTGAAAACGACACCATGGATAAGCTAGCCGGCGGAAGACCTGTGACGACAAATACCGATCAAATCATGGAATACATCAAGTTAGACCGGCATGATGGGAGTTAGTCACCAAACCATTTTAAACCATCTGCAGAAGGCTGGATACAAAAAAAAAGCTTTATGTTTGGGTGCCGCATGATTTGATGCATAAAAACCTTCTGGACCGAATCAACGCCTGCGATATGCTGCTGAAACGGAACGAACTCGACCCATTCTTGAAGCGGATGGTGACTGGCGACGAAAAATGGATCACATACGACAATATCAAGCGAAAACGGTTGTGGTCGAAGGCCGGTGAATCGTCCCAAATCGGCCAAGCCGGGATTGACGGCCAGGAAGGTTTTGCTGTGTGTTTGGTGGGATTGGAAGGGAATCATCCACTATGAGCTGCTCCCATATGGCCAGACGCTTAATTCTACCATCTACTGCGAACAACTGGACCGCTTGAAGCAGGCGATCGACCAGAAGCGTCCAGAATTGGCCAACAGGAAGGGTGTACTGTTCCACCAGGACAACGCCAGACCACACACTTCGTTGATGACTCGTCAGAAGCTACGGGAGCTCGGATGGGAGGTTTTATCGCATCCACCATATAGACCGGACATAGCGCCAAGTGATTACCACCTGTTCCTGTCCATGGCGAATGCCCTTGTTGGTGTAAAGTTGAACTCAAAAGAGGCTTGTGAAAAGTGGCTGTCCGAGTTCTTCGCAAATAAGGAGGGGGGCTTCTACGAGGGAGGTATTATGAAGTTGCCGTCTAGATGGAAACAGATTATCGAACAAAACGGCGCATATTTGAAGTAAATCCGATACTAAATCCGATCACTGTAACACTTTTTTAAAGCATTGAATAAAGAGCAAAAAAGCGGAGATATTTGACAACCTATTATATATAATTACAACTTCGCGGTTTGTTGGTTTATAAAAAAAATATTTTTATTAATCAAAAACTTAAGCGAACGTCGGAGACAAATTCACGTCTTGCACAATTAAAGTATGAATAAAATCTAAATCTAATTTGCAAAGCGAACGCTTAGCAAACCCTTGGCTGAGCTTATTTACTTCTTCATATTGAGCGTACATAGGCTCTCATTTATGTTTACGTTAATTAGGCGCTCTCTTGAGTGGATTGCGCATGGATACAGATCAGCCGAGTTTGAGCTACGTGGAAAGTTTTGACCCTTTAAGCTGTGTAAGGAGTTTTCACCCTTCTAGTGGGAATAACGAATAAGACTGCGGATGTTTATGTTAAATTGTTTACATCGGCCGAATTTGTTATTGTCACCAAGAAGTTGCGGTTCTTATGTGCTAAGGCATTCTTGGGTCTATGTTCTTTTGTTGCTAAGTAAGAGAATATATAAAGTGGCTGGTATATGTTGTAGATATATGTTATGTGGTTGAGCATTACTCAAGCATTACATATGTCACTATATAGTGACGTATTTGCGCCACCCAAACCGGCCAATTTAATTAATTTCATGAACAATAAAGCACTTCCAGTACTGTATGCCCTCTGCTCAGTATGCGTTTTGATAAACAAATCCTTTGGCAACGATAAACAAATTCTTGGGCAGCGGCACTTAGCTATTTATGTAAACAAATCCCTAAGTCTAGCCTAAGCAGTCTCGAATTTTTGTTTAAGAGCCAGAGAGAGAGATCGCTCTAGAGCCAGCTGTTCTCTTGTACGCGTACAGCGACAGCCGAGCACTGTATGCTCATATATTGTAAATTTGACAAAATATGCCCTTCACTTCAGAAGGTTATGGACTTTCAATCTATATTATTTGTACTCTGCCAATCGAGTACAAATTACTCCTAAGTAAAAAGTAAAAACTCTAATTTTGCATTGCCTTAACATGATAATTATTTAATTACATCATAGAAATGGTAATAGGTGAATAAATGTACATAATAATACCGAATTATTTTAATAAATTAATTTATACTAGAAAATATGTCGTTAGAGTATTCAGCTTACGACGTGGAAAATTTATTTGAAGTTAGTGCTTCTTAGGTGCGCTGGTCCTGCCTCAAGACTTCAATTTTACAATGCACAGGTTGCATATGATGTTTTTTAACTATTAAGTATATTTATTTGTACAAATTACTAGTAAAGAAGTAAAAAAATATGCATTCTTCTGATCAATTTTCAGTATTTGAAATGCAAATATTATTTTGTTAAATGTTTTTGTTATATTCTAAGTTGATATTTGTAAAATGGTATGGGTAAAAAAGCGCGACAAATGTATTCTTTCTTCTTTTAATTCCTCTTAATTCGTTTGCTTAAAGCTGACAAATACATAGTGCTACTGTTCTTCGAAATTTTAATAATATAAACGCATTTTTAAATTAAAAAAAATTGATTTTCTGATTTATTAAAGCACAATTGCGATAAAATGCGATAAGTTATTGTCTTAAGTAGTACAAAATAAAAAAAAAATTTTAGAAGTGTACATATTTTCATAATTTGTCGCGCCTATATTACGTTGTGCTGGTACTGCTGCTTTTCGATAAAGGTTTTAACTTTTGAATTTAAAATTAATTGTTTTATGTAAAAAAAATGGCTATGGCCGACAATAAAAGATCAAATATCAGTGGGAACAAGTGCAGCCTTCCCCACTGTCAGAAATGTAGGCGCGATTTCCCCGCTTTTAAATTGTTTAGGTTTCCTGAAAAGGATCCAACAATTTTAATGAGCACTTCATCACTGTTTTTATGCCAAGATAATTTCTCGCCAAATGATATTGGCGTAAAATATCTAAGGAAAAGGACAATTCCAGATTGCAACCTACTTTAATATGAGAGTTGCAAAAATGATGATATAGATTTCAATGCTGTCAGATCGCCTCCACAAAAAAGATGGAGTTCACAGTCCCCTAGTGAAGTTTATCGTCAGTGCCATAAAAACACGATAACATTAAAAATGTTTAAAAAAAAATATTTGCTTTAATAAAAATTGTCTGATGAAAGAAAAATTCGAATTAGAATGCTGAGAAGAGAAAATTCAAATTTGAAACGAAAGGTGATTAGGTTGGAATCAAAGTCCGAAAAAACCTACTTTTTCAAATTGACAAAATATATTTAACGGGAAATGGAAAAATATTGCGAAAATTAAAGGAAAATTAAAGGATTAAATTAAAGGAAAAAAAGGGAACAAATACAAGATGGAATGATTCGGAAAAATTGTTTTCTCAGAGCATATATTACAGGTCTACTTCAACATATATGTTTTTAAGGGACTCGCCTAAATTAAATTTTCCCAGTCCATCATCGTTACAAAAGTGGAACAGCATAAAAAAATTACAGCCAGGAGACAACGAATGTTTGTACTCAGCCATTAAAGAAACCATTAAAGAAATAAATGAATCTGAGAAAGAATGCATATTAACATGTGATGAAGAATCAATAAAAAAACCTGACTTACAATGTATATATATATAATAATGAGTTCGCGGTTGCAACGCTTTGAACGCTTAGCAAACCCTTGGTCGACTTTGTTTATATGAGCTTGAAGGCTCTCCTCTTTATTCAAATGGGTTGCGCTCTTTAAGAGAGTTGCGCATGGAAAATTACCAGGATTTGTGCTGCGTAAGCTATTTGGTTGCTTAGTGGGAATAACGAATTTCGGCATCGGCGGATGTTTATGTCTATGAATCAATTGTTTATGTTAACGCGGCCGAAATTGTTATTGTCGCCAAGAGCTTGGGATCTGACTTATGTGTTGGGGTAAATGGATTGGGTGGGTGTGATCAAGTGGTACATATGTACTGTGTGTGTGTGGTGTGAGTGTGTGACAAAGTGTTATACTATGGTACATATGCTACTTCCCCATCCTTAAGAAATTAGCCTGTCCTCAGGCGGATAATTTAGGATACAAGACAGGATTTACATTATTTTCTATTTCTGTTACATCATTGTTTATAATATTTGATTCAATAGGAGTGGGTACTTGTCTTTTGAATTTGATTATAATTTTCTTATGTATATTCTTATATTTGTAGATATAATAGAATATTATTATGACAACTAAAACTTTTAAAATAGTAAATGTAAATATTTGAAATTTATTATTTGCTTTGTTATGGATTTCAAAAATATCTTTAGCTTGTATATAAGAAAGGGCTTTTAATTTGGTGATATTGTTGTTAACATAAATCGTTTGTGTGTAATCTAACATAGTGTTTGATATTGAGATGTCTTCGATTTGTATGGAACAGTTAAAAGCTTTTATTATGTTGTCTCCCTATATTATTATATCTCTATTTATGCAATTTTGGTTAAGTATGGTTTTTGGTAAGTTCCAAGTTAATATTATATTAGGTTCGACATAATTGATTTCAAATTCTTTATGAGTTTTTACATATCTGCATTCTGTATTAAATTGGTTAAGTATGCCCGTTAAGCATTTGTTTATTATTAAAGTTTTTGAAGATGCCAAATAAGTTTGATTATTTTGAACATAACATTTATTTTGTACATTTTCTATTAAAATGTTTTGATTACTATCTGGATATGGAATTATTGTAAAGATTGGGGTTTTAATTATTTCTTTTGGAATATGGGAAAATATTAGAATTTCATTTGTATCCGTTTTCAGCCAAGTGGAAGTTTTAATATGTAGAAGTTTTTCTTAGTTTTTATTTGTTAGTTAATCATGCTTTAGTAATTTAGGATTAAAAATGCCAAGTCTTGTTAACTGCATTCCAAGTTCAATATCTTCTACATACTCAGTAAACTGTTGTAAATTAAATAATAAAATGTTTAATCTTTGATCGCTTTCATGTAATGCACTTAATAAATTTATTAATTTTATGCCTTCATTTCCTGTTTTTATGACCTCGTTGAGTTCATTAGCTTGGACGCTGTTTTTTGAATCGAGCTTTCATCCATTTGGATCTGATGAAAACCTTTTGCTAAATCTATGGTAGTGAAATATTGAGACCTACCTAGTTTATCTAGTATTTCATCCATGACAGGAATTGGGTATTTATCATCAATAGTAATTTCGTTTATTTTGCGATAGTCGATTACTAACCTAAACTTTGTTTTACCAGAAGCATCGCTTTTTTTCGGTATTATCCAGATAGGAGAACAGTAGGGTGAGTTCGATTTTCGAACAATGCCTTGTCGAATCATTTCTTTGATTTGTACCTCGACTTCTTTGTCGTAGGCCTGGGGGTATTTATAAGGTTTCCTCGATTGGGTCTTCATGTTTAGTTTTGATGACATGCTTTACAGTACTTGTGAAGGTCAAATTTTCACCTCTGTATTGTATGTCCCTAAATTCTTGAAGAATTTTAGTAAGGGCACTTGACTCTTCTTTATTTAGATGGTCAAGCCTGAATTCATTTGATTCCCTTATCTCGTTTCCTATTGCATTTGTGGCTTCATCATCAGTGGATAATGATGGCTGTAAAACATTCAAACTACACTTGTTTAAAACTACACTTCTTTTGCCAAAGGTTATTTGGGCGGTCTTCTAGGAACCCTGTACCTAATATCATATCGTAATTTTCGGAAAAATTATGAATATAAAAAACTTGTTTGGTAGGGCAAAGCTTACTTGGTTTTAGAATTATGATTTTCTTTAGGGTTGTTGTACCGTTAATGGTGTGTGTTTGTAAATTAGTAGTTTTAACTGGGAAATTAAAAATGTTTGCTCTTATGATGTTTATTGTAGACCCAGTGTCTATAACACATCGGAACGGTATATTGTTTAAAACAATATTTATGAAGGAATTGTGTTCTTCTTCGTCCGAGGCATGTAGATGAAAATTTTCGGACGTATCCATTTTTGAATGGCCGCTGGTACTAGGTCTTTGCCTTTTTGTTGCCGGATTCGGAGCGGATGAAGAAACTGGATTTTGTTGATAGTTGGAGGAATAATTTAAAGGATTTTGTGTCTGTGCTTGGTTGAGTTTTTGCTTAAATTCTTGGAATAGGTATTCGAAAGGCTGGTCATGGCTGTTATTGTTTTTGTTCATATATTGATTTTTATTTTGGCTAATTGATGTTTGATTATAATTTTGATTTCTATTTTGATTATTTGAAGTGTTGTTATAGTTTGGGTTCTGATTTTTATTTTGGGTATTTTGAGTATTTTGGGATTTTGGGTGATCGGACCATGTACTGTCATAACAACCCTCCTGCTGTACAATTTGCTTTAATTTACTGACTGTTGTTATGTCAAATCTGGCTAATTGCATGTAGAGTCTATCTGGGAGTTTTTTAATAATTACACTTTTTACTGTATTGTTCATTGCGTTTGTATAAATATGATTATGTAGATCATTATTTTCTAAAGCTAGCTTATTTATTATTACACAGCATTTTGCTTCAAGCTCTTCTATGAACTTACGAACTGATCCATTGAATTGGGTGTTATATAGTCGTCTCAAAAGCTCTTCAAATGGTGTCTGGGTCTTGAACTCGGCGATTAGGGCTTCCTTCAATTCCGGCCATGTATTAGCTGCACTGAGCTGGGATACTCGTTGGGCGTCGCCTCCAATTTGCATTTCGATTGCACTGAAGAGGACGTGTAACTGACGGACGTCAGTTGATGGATATAGTTGAAGTATGAACTCTATTCTTCTTATGAACGAGCTCAGTTCCAGTTTCGTACCGGTAAATGTTGGTACCTGTCGAATCTGACCAAGAGCCTGGTTCAGATGATTCTCGGAGAGTAGTTGCACTTGTTGTTGTGGTAGTGCCATTGTTGTTTCTCTTGTTTTTGTTGTTGTTGATTTTATTTTATTTTTCACTCCTCGTAGCGGTCACGCTTTTTGTTTTGCGGGCTACACACTGTCTTTGGTTGATATGCAAAACCTTCAGTTACACTTTAGTGGTCTTGTCTTTGCAGCACTTATGTAATTTTTTACTTCTAGTAGCGGTCACACCTCTATGGTGGGCTACCAAGTTGAAGCGGTTTTAATTATTAAGCACTGTATGACTGGCGGATAGTTACTTCTTGTAGCACTGATTAGCCACAAAGTTGAAGTTAAATCACACACGAAGGTTCTTTGTTGGTCACTATAAGTTTAGGACCACCGATTGCGCCAATAACGAGTTCGCGGTTGCAAGTTTTGAAAAAAATATAAGTTTTTATTTCAAGATAATAATACAACTTTGAATCGGAGTCAATTCACGTCTTAATGGTATAGTGGATGAATTAGAACTAACTGTGGAGTGTGAGTTGAAAGCTTAGCAAACCCTTGGTCGACTTTGTTTATATGAACTTGAAGGCTCTCCTCTTTATTCAAATGGGTTGCGCTCTTTAAGAGAGTTGCGCATTGAAAATTACCAGGATTTGTGCTGCGTAAGCTATTTGTTTGCTTAGTGGGAATAACGAATTTCGGCATCGGCGGATGTTTATGTCTATGAATCAATTGTTTATGTTAACGCGGCCGAAATTGTTATTGTCGCCAAGAGCTTGGGATCTGACTTGTGTGTTGGGGCAAATGGATTGAGTGGGTGTGATCAAGTGGTACATATGTACTGTGTGTGTGTGACAAAGTGTTATACTATGGTACATATGCTGCATAACCTACAAAACGACGCTATGCATGATTAGTTTGGATATTGCGTTCAACAGTTATAGACGTGTAAACATGGAGTTCACTAACGCCGAAATTCGCGCTATTTTAAAGTTTTCCTTCGTTAAAGGCAAATCCGCCAGAGAAACGTTCCGTGAGATTAATGGTGTTTTGGGGGATGGTACTCTATCACTTCGAACCGCGGAGGAATGGTTTCCTCAGAGCCGGTGAAAACGACACCATGGATAAGCCAGCCGGACCAACCTTCTGGACCGAATCAACGCCTGCGATATGCTGCTGAAACAGAACGAACTCGACCCATTCTTGAAGCGGATGGTAACTGGCGACGAAAAATCGATCACTTACGACAATATCACGCGAAAACGGTTGTGGTCGAAGGCCGGTGAATCGTCCCAAACAGTGGCCAAGCCGGGATTGACGGCCAGGAAGGTTTTGCTGTGTGTTTGGTGGGATTGGAAGGGAATCATCCACTATGAGCTGCTCCCATATGGCCAGACGCTTAGTTCTACCATCTACTGCGAACAACTGGACCGCTTGAAGCAGGCGATCGACCAGAAGCGTCCAGAATTGGCCAACAGGAACGGTGTAGTGTTCCACCAGGACAACGCCAGACCACACACTTCGTTGATGACTCGTCAGAAGCTAAGGGAGCTCGGATGGGAGGTTTTATCGCATCCACCATATAGCCCGGACATAGCACCAAGTGATTACCACCTGTTCCTGTCCATGGCGAATGCCCTTTGTGGTGTAAAGTTGAACTCAAAAGAGGCTTGTGAAAAGTGGCTGTCCGAGTTCTTCGCAAATAAGGAGGGGGGGTTCTACGAGGGAGGTATTATGAAGTTGCCATCTAGATGGAAACAGATTATCGAACCAAACGGCGCATATTTGAACTAAATCCGATCACTGTAACACTTTTTATAAGGCATTGAATAAAGAGCAAAAAAGCGGAAGGGAGATATTTTTCAACCTATTATATTTACGAATTCAGACCGAGGGTTTGATAAAAAAAACACACGATTGAGTTTTATATTTTATTAAACCTTTTTATTAATTCCATTTATGGAAAGAACTAGACCCATTTGATTATCACGAAATTGGAAAGTTAAATTGGCTTAAGCGGTGTTATCGCGGTTGATAACGTACTCAGTACTGAACTGCTGCATGGAGGCATGCTTAGGGGACGAGAGTCTGTGTTTATAAAGGCGGCAAGTGTCTATGTTTATGATAAGGCGACAAGTGTCTATGTTTATGATTTGCGATCTGTGAGAAAGGGTGGCTTTGGAACATGACGCTGTGTCCAAGGTTAATCGAAGGGCTCTCGTTCTTTGATTACATTTTGTGCTTAGACTTAGATATTTTGTGTTTATACATTAATGTGTGTATATGAGCTTATACTAGTGTATGTTGCTTATAATTATCTTATGGGGAGTTGTGGGTGTAATAATGGTTATGTTACTTCCCCATCCTTAAGAAAAAAGCCTGATCTCAGGCGCTTATTTTAGGGTACAATACAGGGGTATTAACCTGGGGTACAACGTTTTCTGTTTCAGGGTGTATAATAGTTTCGTTTTCTGGGGTTTGATTTTTGAATTTTACAATTAATTTATGGGGTATAGTTTTATATTTATAAATAAAGTACAATGCAAATATTATAACTAGTATGATTAATGCTGTAAGTGTTATTATTTGAAAGATATTATTCGTCTGATTGTGTTGTTCGATTATTTCTTTTGTGTGAATGTATTCTAGTGGTTCAAGTTTTGTTACGTTATTATTTACATAGATAGTTTGAGTGTAATCTAACATTGTGTTGCTAATTAATATATCTTCTAATTGAACGGAACAATTAAATGTTTTTATCATATTGTTACCTTCTATTATAATTTCTCTATTAATATTAATATTAAAAAATATTTGTCATGTATTGTTAGTATTTTCGTCTGGGTATGGTATTATTTCAAAAGCTGGTGTTTTAATTATTTCTCTCGGAATGTTGGATATTATCAGAATTTCGTTCGTATCAGATTCAAGCCAAGCAGAAGTTCTGATATTAAGAATTTTTTCAGAATTGACGTGTGTTAATGAATCGTGTTTCAAAAGTTTTGGGTTAAAGATACCTAAGCGTGTCAGTTGCAAACCAAGTTCTATGTCTTCTATGTATTCAGTGAATTGTTGTAGGTTGAAAATTACTAAGGCTAACATTTGTTCTCCTTCAAAGTTACTATTTAGATGATTGGTCAATTCAATTCTTTTATTAATGGCTTCTATTACGTGATTGAGTTCGCTTACTTGTACATTATTTTTAGAGATGTCACCTATTTGTTGTTGTAATTCTTCTTTATCTTCCTGATTTAAGGTGCCGAATAAGTATTTGTACATTGTTCCTATAAAATTAGCGAGACCGCGTTTACTACGTTTTGCAATCCTTATACCGTTCATTTCTCTGTTAAGTTTTTCTGTTAGATACTGAATTTGTGGTAGAGTTTCAAAGATTTGAGCTTGCTTGATAAGTTCTGCATAAGTGTTTTCGGTTTTAGTTAAATTAACAGATAAGTAATGATATTCATAGTTTATGGGTAAATCTAATGATCCGGTTTGAAAGATTAGGTAACCGTTTTTGGCCTGGATAGGTGTTACTTCTAAGTATTGCGTGTTAATTGTCGATAGGAGGCATTACATGAGTATCATGCTCGGGAGTAGGCCTGGAATTATCGTTATTATATTTACTTTTATTAATTTACTTTTTCTTTTTAAACTTAGATTTATAGTGTATTATTTTTCTACCTCTATTTGTTTCCTCAAAATGTTTTTCGTCTATTTGTCTTAAATTTCCTGTCTTTTTGAATGGGTTAGTCGTTTTTGATCTAACTAGAGGAGATTCTCTGAAATTGGTGTCTATACTGGAGTCTTGTCTAGTTTCATTGAGTTTGTTAATTTTGTTCACTTTATTTTCTTGTGTGTTATAGCAAGGGGTTCCTGCAGAAATAAAAATGTCTGCTGGTGTTCGACCAGTTGTGTTGTGTTTTGTTTTGTGATTGTATACGTACAGTATTTTCTCGAATTTTGTGAATTAGTTTTCGGGTTCATTTTCGCTTGATATTATTCTTAATTTTTCATTAACGGTTTTTTGAAATCTCTCGATGTCAGAAATTCCATTTTTACTTGTCGTTATATTTAAGGTTACTCCTTCTGAATCTAACCAGAGTTTAAGTGCGACGCACATGAAAGCGGAGTCTTTGTCGGCTTTTATTTCTATGGGTTTACCCATGTCGTTGAATATACGTAAAATAGCTCTTTTAGCTTCAAGCCAGTCTCTACTATTTACTTCTATCAGGGAGGCGTATTTAGAATAAATGTCAATACATGATAGGAATTGTTTATTGTTTATTAAGTAGAAATCCATGACATATTTTTCTCTTGGGTTAAAGGTTTCTGGAGTTGTTTCGATAGTTAATTTTGTGTTTCTGTGTTCGGTTTTAGCGATGTTACAGATTTCACATTCATTTATGATGTTTTGGATAAGCTTTTGGTAATCTGGGTAATAATAAAGTTCTTTGAACTGAAGTGTTAATTTTTCTATGCCAGGGTGTAAATATTCTTTATGTGTTTTAAGAATGATTTCTTTGAATTGGGCATATGTTTGAATTTCTATTAGTTTGTTACTGGTTTTCATGGTTTTAGTGAAATTGTCGGGACTTATGATTTGAATATAAGCATTTTGAAATATCTGAAAGTCGATTTCATTAGGGAAGTAAATAACACTTTTCTTATTACAGAAGTATTCTTTAATTAAGTCTTTAGCAAGGGTGTCGGTCATTTCTTTATAACTGATTTTTATTCTAGTTTTGTGGAAATATCTTATTATCTGGACGTCGTCAAAATTGTCTTTTATGAGTTCGAATTGTCTGTTATAATAATTAAGGGGCCTTTCTGTTATTGGAATGTGATTTTGGTTATCTTCTGATGCACTATGTATAGTAGCTGCTGTGGGAAGGGAGATTGGATCATCTTCTCCTAGGAAGTTTTCTTGAATTTGAATTCTGGATAGAGCATCCGCGACATGATTTTCTTTACCAGGTAGGTATTGGATATTATAATCGTATTCGTTAAGTTTTATCTTCCATCTCTGTAACTTCATGTTAGGGTCTTTTACATTGTTTAGCCATACAAGTGGCCTATGATCGCTTAATATGTCGAATTTTCTACCGAATAGGTAAGATCTAAAATATTTTGTTGCCCATACTATAGCTAATAGTTCTTTTTCTATTGCTGAATAGTTAAGTTCGAGTTCGTTTAGAGTTCTGCTTGCATAACAAATAGGTTTGTGTTCTTAGGATAATACAGCGCCTATAGCTATATTACTTGCGTCTGTCGTTAATGAGAATTTCTTTTCGAAGTTAGGATATATTAGGATTGGATCGGACGTAATGAGTACTTTTAGTTTCTCGAAGGCGGACATGTAGTCATTATCTTTTGTGTTAATTGTTGCTCCTTTTTTCAATTTAAGTGTCATGGGTTTTTCTATTTTTGCAAAATTGGGAATGAACTTACGGTAGAATCCGCAGAGTCCAAGGAAAGATTTTATTCCTTTTGTAGTTTTTGGGATAGGAAAGTTAACAATTGCATTTATTTTGTTAGGGTTTGGTTTTATACCGTCTGTCGTGATAATGTGACCGAGAAATTCTGTTTCTTTCTTTAGAAATTCACATTTATCAAGTTGCAATTTTAGATTTGCTGATCGTAGCTTATCAAATACCCTTTTCAATGACATTATGTGTTCCTCTAGTGAAGTGGAGTAAACGATAATATCATCTAAGTAGACTAAACAATCCTTATAGATTAAATCTTCTAGAAGGTTATTCATGCAACGTTGAAAGGTTGCTGGTGCACTTTTCAAACCGAAAGGCATACGAGTATATTCGTAATGTCCATGTTTTGTTGAGAATGCGGTTTTGGGTATTGACCGTTGGTCCATTTGAATTTGATGGAAACCTTTAGCTAGATCAATGGTTGTGAAGTATTGACAGCGTCCAAGCTTGTCTAATATTTCGTCCATTACAGGAATAGGGAATTTGTCGTCAATGGTTATTTCATTGAGGCTACGATAGTCTATGACTAATCGAAATTTTGGTTTGCCAGAAGCATCGCTTTTCTTTGGGACAATCCAAATTGGAGAACAATAGGGTGATTTTGATTTCCTAATTATTTTTTGTTCTATCATTTCGTTGATTTGTTTATTAACTTCTTGGTCAAATGCTTGGGGGTATTTATATGGTTTTTTATAGATAGGGTCTTCGTGCTTTGTATGAATAGAGTGTTTAATCGTACTTGTGAAGGTCAAATTTTCATCTTCTTTGTACTGAATATCACTGTATTCGAGCAAAACGTGTGAAAGTTGTTCCCTTTCTTCCGTATTTAGATGTTCTAATCTGAATACGTTGGATTCTCTTAACTCGTCGTTTAAGGCGTAGTTAGAGGATGTTACTAGAAGGGCTTCTTCTATATAAAGGGTAATAAGAGGGTTTTCCTCAGATTCAGAAGATTTGGGACACTCATTGGTAGTCTTGGATTCTTCTGGATTGGATGGCTTTGGCTCATCTGGTTTTAAGTGGGGTTTCCGCTTAATTTTACAGAGGGATTTTTCCTTTTTTGGGGTATGTAGAGGGGTTTCCTCTAGGTTAGATGACTTGGGGTACTCATTGGTAACTTTTGACTCATCTTTTTGGATGTGACAACCACCGATTATACGTAGTTCTTTTGCGGATAAATAGAGTTTTATTGTATTACGATTTACGTTCACTTAGCGCCGATTCGCGTGGTTCAATCATTAAAAGATACGCTTGGTCGTACAAGGATCTTTTGTCACTAGATTGATATTTGTAAACGAGTCGTACAACTTTTTCTTTTTATCCTACCGACTGCGCCATTTACGAATTCAGACCGAGGGTTTGATAAAAAAAACACACGATTGAGTTTTATATTTTATTAAACCTTTTTATTAATTCCATTTATGGAAAGAACTAGAGCCATTTGATTATCACGAAATTGGAAAGTTAAATTGGCTTAAGCGGTGTTATCGCGGTTGATAACGTACTCAGTACTGAACTGCTGCATGGAGGCATGCTTGCTGTTTTATAGGCAATTTGGGGAAGCCAAAGAGCGAAGTCTGAGAGTTGGGTTGTAAACCTCTATTTTCCTGTTGGAAGAGAGTCTTCTGAAGAATAGGGGTAATTAGAGAATCCTGGGACAAGTGCGTAGGCGTAGGCGCCGATCGCGAAAGTTTATTATTTCAGTTGGCTCGCCAAGTGGTCGAATGCAAATGATTAGGGGACGAGAGTCTGTGTTTATAAAGGCGGCAAGTGTCTATGTTTATGATAAGGCGACAAGTGTCTATGTTTATGATTTGCGATCTGTGAGAAAGGGTGGCTTTGGAACATGACGCATGATTACATTTTGTGCTTAGACTTAGATATTTTGTGTTTATACATTAATGTGTGTATATGAGCTTATACTAGTGTATGTTGCTTATAATTATCTTATGGGGAGTTGTGGGTGTAATAATAGATATGTTACTATATATATTAGTTTGGCAAATATCTCCCTTCCGCCCTTTTGTCTTTTGAATTTCGCGGCTATGTACAAAGCGCTACAGAGGTCGTATCTGGCAATACTATACATACTTTGAAAGGTCTTGACATACAGGGTGCGTTATGAAAGTAATGCGCATGGTTTCATTGTCACGTAACTACCTGTCGTAGCACACTCGGACCTGTCTGAAAATTTGGGGCGGAGTCTCTCCTTTCCAACGCGCTCGGTCTCAGTTCGCTCTGAGCAATGGAAGTGGTAGGACGTGTCGTAGAGCGAAGATAGAATATAAAAGATAGACTAGAGCATTTAATTGATCGCTCTAATAAAATTGCGTTTTTGTTATTCGGGGTATTTTAAAAAAATGGAAATTTATATAAAATTATTTCGTCCCCGAAACAAATATTAAAGGCGATTTCTTAAAAAAGCTTATTTACAAAAACATTAATATTGTTGAAAGTATTGGTTTAAATGTGAGGGGTGTAGTTTATGATCAAGGAGGTAACAGTAGAAAATGTACCTCACTACTTGAAGTCACCAATGAGAAACCTTACTTTACGTTTAATAATAAAATATATTATATGTTTTATGACATTCCGCATCTTTTCAAGTCTATAAGGAATCATTTTCTGAAAGCTAATTTTGAAACCCCTGACGGACTTGTTGACTTTGATGTCATTCGAGAGGTATACGAATTAGATCAGAGATCAGTAACGAGAATGACTAAATTAACAAGAAGTCACGTTAATGCAACAGGATTTGAGCGTATGTCTGGCAACTCAGACGGTTAGTCACACTGTTGCAGCGGCAATTAAGACTTGTAATCAAAACAAGCAATTTCATCGCAATAGTCCCGAAGTTGCAGCCTCAACTGCTGTATTTGTCCAAAAAGTTAATGATTACTTTGATTGCTTGAATAGCGGAGTTTTAACTGACAAAAACCCCATGTGCGCTTCAATTTAACAACACTGTTTGGAATAAACTGAAGGAAATGCACGAATACCTAAGGAACGTTAATTATCACGGGAATAGTATATATTATATTGTCTTGATGGCTTGATCTAAAACTACTGAAGCTATATTTGGACTCGTCAAAGATATATTTAGGGACCACAGCGTTCGAGCAAAAGATGGTAAATGTAGAAATCCTTCAGTTAACGAATTTAATATAATATTTGCCAAACTTATATCCCTACACATTTTTAAATTTTCACAAAAGTCCAATTGCAAATCAGATGATGATGTTATGTTGCCAATAGAGTTCTATTCAATTATATATCAGCCTTTCGTTGAAAAAAAGGAAATACAGCAAGAATATTCTGTATAATTTTCAGAAATTTTACAAGGCAATGAGAGGTACTTTGACCAAAATATGGATGATTTTTTGTGCAATGAATTGAATTAACTTCGAAGATATTTTGTTGGATATATTGCTATAAATGCAAATATAATCGGACTTCGGAAAACTAACGGCACCATCTGATCTTTTTTTCAATATCTGCAAAAAACATATTAAAGTTTTTGAAAATACTTTTAAAAATAATCAAAAACAACGGTGTATAAAACAATTTATTGTAGAGCAATGCATTAAGTGCACAAATGAAAGTAGCGATTTCTCATTATGATTTCACTCAGATAATGACTGTTATGTGCATAAAATTAATACTTTAAACAAACTTATAAAAGTTTTAAAAAATGAAAAATTAGTGACGACTAAAAATAAATATATACATAATATATAAATATATAGTACAAAAATTTAATAAAATGAATTTAAATAAAAAGGAGCAAATTATATCGAAAACCAATAGTTAGAAGACTAGATTAGTTGGGGAACATGGAAATATTTTTATGTTTAACATTTATTATTTCAGGTCGACTCGAAGGTCATATAAATATACGACCCCATTACAATTGTAATGGCCTCCCCGTGGTGTTCCCTGGGTACCAAACATATTTTACAGATAATTAATAATAAAAATTGTTATATGTAAACGGTAGCTAATTCGAGCGGCGATTTTAACTAAAGAATATTAAAAGAACTTCTTATTTATTTTATTAGCTTATATTACAAAGAAATTTAACAAAACATTAATCAAATTCGTTTCTTAGATCAAAATTAATTTCGGACCGAAAATCGTCTTCTATCACAACTACGCACACATGCACACTTTTTTGTTTACTGAACCCCATTAACACAAGCAAGTGAATTCTATTTTTAGATTTTTATGCTCTCAATTCAAGTTTTGATTGGAGCCTCGACAATAGCGCGAAACCGTGTAACGCAGTGTCAACAACAAACCTGAATTTAATATCAGGAAGACTCTATTGAATTTGTGAGAGGCTGTAAATCCAATTGGTTGTCTCAGAACCCAACGAAAAAGCAATAGTGCAACCCAAGTGAAAATCAAAATCTATCTTAAGAGCAAAAACTAAAAATAAAATAAATTAGTTAAAAGAAAAATAAGATACATACAAACTAAGATCCGTAAAACAACAAATAAAAATAAAAAGAAATTAAATAAATAAAATAAAGTAAAACAAAAAATAACAATTTTAAATGAACTTGAGAACAACGACAAAATGACAGAACCCAGAGTCGTGCCACCCCTAACAGACAGCAACATGACCCAGGTTGCCTACCAGATTGGCAATGTAGAGAGGTCCAACTGTGATCCGGGCACCCTATACACCTTTGTAAGCCGAATTGACTACATACTGGCCCTTTATGTTACCGGAGACGAACGCCAACAGCAGATCCTATTTGGGCATGTCGAGCGCAGTATCAGCGGAGACGTCATGCGCAGCATTGGAGCCAACGACATCAACACCTGCCCACAGCTAAGACGACAACTGGTACTTAACTATAAGCCCCAGACCCCTAACTAAACTGTAAACTTTACACCTCGACCAATTTCTAATACCCATCGAAACAATGCATTCGATCAGAATAGGTTCAGACAACAACACCAATATCAAAATCACCAATCAACACAAAACTCAAGTTCCTACATATGTACCCAATCAACCAATAAAGCGAATAAAACCAGCTGATAGTGGATAGACTAGGAAGAGTATTTACGAATCATTGTACCAAGAGGACGCTTTCTATCAGCAGTGTGTCCCATATGACTATTTTTACTATCCAACTTATAACCATTTGGAATATTATCCAGAATATCAGAATCAAACTGAAAAGAACCAAAATTCAGAAACAACACAACAGCCACAGCAGATTAATACAGACGAGTCAAGCAATGACAACCAAGAACCCAATGTTGAACAGGCCGAAAATTTTCAGCCACAAGCCTTGGAAAACCCCAATATATAAAAATTAAATACAAAGAAAATAATTTGAAATGCCTTATTGATACCGGATCAACAGTTAACATGATATCCAAAAACATATTTGACCTACCAATCCAGAATACTAATATTCTTATTCATACCAGCAACGAACCGCTCATTATCAGCAAAAGTATAACTATACCTTCAAAGATTTTGTTTCCAACAACAAACGAATTTTTACTGCACCCTTTTTACGGGAATTACGATCTCTTATTAGGAAGAAAACTTTTAGCAGAAGCAAAGGCAATAATAAGTTACCGCGATCAAGAGGTATCTCTTTACAACAACAAATACAAATTAGTAGAAGGAATAGCAGCACAAGAACAGAGCCATTTTCAAAATGTAAACACCATGCTCAGACAAGCGGAAAAATTCACCCCTATTAGAATCGGATCTATACAGATGGGAACATTTAAATAACGAAGAAAAACAAAGATTGTGTGCACTCTTGCAGTAATACCATGACGTACAGTACCATGAAGGTGACAAGTTGACATTTACTAACCAAACCAAACATTCCATCAATACAAAGCATGATCTACCCATTTATTCTAAATTATACAGTTACCCACAGGCTTATGAACAAGAGGTCGAAAGCCAAATACAAGATATGCTAAATCAGGGTATTATACGTACCAGTTACTCACCTTACAATAGTCCCATATACAGCCAAATAGTCAGCCAAACAGAAATTTAGAATTATAATAGACTACTGAAAATGAAACGAAATAACAGTAGGAGATAGACACCCAATCCCAAACATGGACGAAATTTTTGAAAAGCTAACTATAGACCTGGCAACTATTCACCAGATCGAGATGGACCCAGAATCAGTATCTAAGACAGCCTTTTCCACCAAGCACGGTCATTACGAATATTTGCGCATGCCATTCGGATTAAAAAACGCACCAGCCACCTTTCAACGGTGCATGAATGACATTTTACGACCACTCTTAAATAAATACTGTCTTGTGTACCTGGACGACATAATTGTATTCTCGACATCCCTTGATGAGCACCTACAATCGCTCAGACTAGTTTTTGAAAAACTAGCAAAGGCCAACCTTAAATTACAGCTTGACAAGTATGAGTTTCTCAAGCATGAAAACACATTTTTAGGACATATTCTAACACCGGATGGAATAAAACCAAACCCTGAAAAGATTAAAGCCATTCAGAAATATCCAATTCCCATTAAACCAAAAGAAATAAAATCTTTTCTTGGACTGACCTTTCTTTGAAGACCTAGCCAAATACATGACTAAATGTTTAAAAAAGAACTTGAAAATTGATACTACCAACCCAGAATATGACTCAGCATTTAAAAAATTAAAATATCTAATATCAGAAGAACCAATTCTCAAAGTACCCGACTTTAGAAAGACGCAATTTATGTCGGTTTGGGAGCGGTACTCTCACAAGAGTGACACCCCCTTAGTTACATAAGTCGAACACTTAACGAACACGGGGTCAATTACAGCGCAATTGAGCAAGAACTCTTGGCAATTGTATGGGCGACAAAGACTTTCCGACACTACCTACTTGGACGACACTTTGAAATATCCAGTGACCATCAACCACTAAGCTGGTTGTACCGATGGAGAGTAAAATTATCCGAATTTGATTCTGACATAAAGTACATTAAAGAAAAATAAAATTGCGTGGCGGACGCGCTATCCAGAATAAAACTCGAGGAGACCTGAGCGAACAGACCCAACATAGCGCATATGAAGATAATAGTGACTTATTACAGAAAGACCTTTAAACACTTTCAACAGACAGGTGATATTTTTGAAGGGACCACCAAACATTAAAATAACCAAGAATTTCATAAAACACATAACTCAGATTTATTATGAGCAGGGAAAAAGGCGAACAATATTTGGTTGACCATATTTGCGGTAAAAAGAGTGCGTTGTATATTGACAGTGACGCAGATTTCGGGATCATTCAAGCCGCACATAAACAGACTACAAACACTAAATATACCAGAATCTTGCGTAGCATAATTTTACTAAAAAACATAACCACTTATTCAGAATTTAAGGAATTGATCTCATGCACTCAAAAACTTCTACACCCTGGAATACAGAAAACTACAAAGCTTTTCGGTGATACGTACTATTTCCCCAATAGTCAACCTTTTTATCCAAAACATAATAAATGAATGCAATATCTGTAATTTAGCAAAGACAGAGCACCGTAACCCAGATATGCCAATGAAAACCACACCCAGACCAGAACATTGCCGCGACAAATTCATGATAGACATTTACTCATCTGAAGGCAACCATTTCGTTAGTTGCATTGTGGCTAGAAAGTGAGGAAATTGAATTGCAGCTAAACACATCAAAGAACGGTGTGGCAGACATAGAAAGACTATATAAAACAATTAATGAAAAAATTCGCATAATCAAAACATCCGACGACGACAAAATCAAATTAAGCAAAATAGAAACAATACTTAACATATACAATCAGAAGACCAAACACGATACACTGGACAGACCCCTGCACACATATTTCTCTACGCTGGACAACCCATATTAGACACAACAACAAAACAAAGAAAACAAAATAAACAGTGACAGAATGGTATACGAAGTCAACACGAGATACAGAAAAGGCCCACTACACAAAGGTAAATTAGAAAATCCTTTTAAGCCAACCATAAGTGTGGAACAAATGGTCTCCGACCATTACAAAATCACTAACAGAAATAGAGTTACTCACTACTACAAAACACAATTCAAAAAACGAAAGAAAAATAATCAAATTTCAATTCCACAGGTGCCTGGAACTTGATGACATTTTTGCTTATGCTGATCACAACAGTTCATGGACAGCAAATTAACAATATTGACACCAACCACGGCAATCTCCTTTTTTCTGATAAACCAGTCCAAATACCATCCTCCTTTGAACATCATTGTTTAAGTATCAACTGAACCGAAATGGACACTGTAGCTGATTATTTTGAACAAAAGCTGCGTACCGACTATCATGCACCCCAAATCAAATTTTTGTACAATAAGATGAAATAAACGGTGACTTATTAACATTGTGGGCTCAGCATTTGAATACCTATTTGGCACACTTGATGAAAATGATCGAGCAGAAATACAGAAAAAACTTGACACACACTCCCATGACACAGTGAAGTTACATGAACTTAATGACGCTATAGGATTGATAAACGACGGAATGCAGAAGATACAGAAATACGAAAATGAAGACAACATCGGTAACACCCTTATACGAACTTATGCAGTTTACAGAATACATAGAGAACCTGGAAATGGGAATGCAACTTTCCAGACTCGGACTGTTTAATCCCAAGTTACTAAACTACGACAAGCTTGAGAATGTAAACAGCCAAAATATTTTGAACATTAAAACATCCACTTGGATCAATTACAATGGTAACCAATTATTAATCATATCCCACATACCCGTTAACTTTTCATTACTAAACACAATCAAAATAATCCCTTACCCAGATTCTAACGGCTATCAGCTAGAAGACACAGATATACAATCATATTTTGAAAAAGAAAATAAAGTTTACAATAACATAAATAAAGAAATAAACAATGAGTGTGTCACCAATACCATTAAACATTTAAAACCAATTTGTAATTTTGAGTCAGTATACACAGATGAAATATGAAAATACATAGAACCAGACACAATTATAACCTGAAATTTAACCCAAACAAGTCTCGAACAAAATTGCCAAAATTCAATAAATAATATAAAAATAGAAGGAAACAAAATGATAAGAGTGACTTAATGTAAAATAGATATCAATAGTATAATTTTAAGTGAAAATCTCTTAAAACCACATATAGATTTGACCCCATTATACACACCACTTACCATAACAAAAATAAAAACTGTAAAACACAACGACATTGATGAAATGATTTCACAAAACAATTTTACACATTACATATTATTGACTATTGTCAATGTAATGATGATTGTATTTAAAATACGTATCGTTTAACCCATTCAATTTGGTGTACGCAAAATCAGAAATCAAAAAACACCACAATAAATAGAAATTGAAGAAGCTCCATTACCCGTACTATCCATCAATCCCAGACCAAGTATAGGCCTCTCTTTAAGGGAAGGGTAGTGACGTTTTTGCGCCACCCAAACCGGCCAATTTCATTAATTCCAAGAACAATAAAGCATTTCGTGTACTTTATGCCCTCAGCTCAGTACGCGTTTTGATAAACAAATCCTTTGGTAACGATAAACAAATTCTTGGGCAGCGGCACTTAGCTATTCATGTAAACAAATCCCTAAGCCTAAGCAGTTTTGCCTGCTCTTTCTGAGTCTTCTCCTCAACTTAAGAATCCAAGAGCAATGCTTTCCCTAAGTATCTAAGAGCAATGCTCTCCCAAAATGCACTAAAAGATTTCTTAAGCACAGAGGCTTCTCCTCAATATCACTTACATTTAATTTTCAGTCTTAAGTTGAAAACTGAACAATAAAGATCATAATCCAACCCGATTTGTAATTTCAACAAAACTTCGGCTACAACGTTGGATTTATATAAACAATATTAGTGGTAAAAAATATACAACGCTATTTAAAGCTTCAACTTTAATTCGCTGTTAATGATGAGTGATGTGTGCATAAACAATGTATACTGAAATCATACACAGCTGTTTAAAGCGTAAACTTCGCTGTTACTGCTGAGTGATTTGTGCTCAGCTGCCGGTGATTCTTCCTTGCGTTCATCTTCCCGCTTGAACTGAATTTGTTGTTGTCGCTGTTGCCATGTCTGCTAAAAATTCTGGAAACGTTACCGCTGAAGTAAACAGGGTGACATTTTTAACCTGATGCTCGCGGATCCAGAGTTCAATAGCCCCCAGCGCGTTAATTTGTTGATAGGCGCCAGTCTATTTAACGACCTGCTATGCGTTGGTCAAGTCAGAGTTCTGCCATAAATGGCGGTCCAGAAATTCTAATCGAGGGAACGCATCTAGTGACCTCGAGCAACCATCCACGGCTCTTAGTTTCTGAACTTACGAAAAGCTTTAAGCAAGCAGCCAGGTCAGGTCGTCACTACTTAACATCCACGACCCTGTGCTCAGCATCCCTCTTTAGCACCGGATGAGTAACGAAAGCTTACGCTCCGTCCAAAGTTTTAGGGAAGAGGTTGAATCTGCATGCTCAACTAGCATGCTCAACGCAGCTGGTGTCACCTGAATGTTGGTCTGATTGGCTCTCTCATACTTTATGGCATTAAGAAGGATTAAATACTCCAACGGAGTATTAAACTCCCTTACGGAGTTTTATTTCCGATTTCAGTAATCCTCTAATTTGTTGACTGGTGAAAGTACGGAGACCGATTGAATTCTGTTCTGCATCAACAATTTATTTGCCTCTGATTACAACAAGTGCATATGCATATTTATGGCATTAAGAAGGATTAAATACTCCAACGGAGTATTAAACTCCCTTACGGAGTTTTATTTCCGATTTCAGTAATCCTCTAATTTGTTGACTGGTGAAAGTACGGAGACCGATTGAATTCTGTTCTGCATCAACAATTTATTTGCCTCTGATTACAACAAGTGCATATATTGGTACAATTAATAAAATTTTTTGAGGTTTAACATTGGTTGGGTGAGTATTTATTATTTTGGTTATTATTTTGATTATTAATTTTTGATTTGGATAGAGTGGTTAATTTAAAATTTTAAGACTATTTAAACAGTGTTTTGATTAGGTTAGTAATTTTATAGGTAATTTTTAGTAGTGACATTGACTGGTAACTTTAGCATTGTACAGATTGTTTACATTTACGAAATTATGTTAAATTTACAAAGATTTTTGATTTCTTTTCGAGTATACCCGACAGAAGGACGGAAGCACCGAGATGGTAGAGACCTCAGGAGTAATCGCCAGTGGATTTTTAAGTTTTTGGCCTCGATTTGTAACCGTCGCAAGATGCTTGCCTCTTGCAAAAATTTAAATCGGGCCAGAATTGCAGGTAAGTGTAATCGTGGTTGATAATCCATCGCAGCTGTCTATTATGTGCAATTTTATTGTAATTTCATTTGTAATTTCTCGTGGTCGTTGCACGATGGTTGGCATCTTGGAGTCGCCGGCCAAAAATGTTTGCCGACGACCGCAATGTCGAGTTTGATCATGGAAATAGGCACGATATATAGTGACGTATTTGCGCCACCCAAACCGAACAATTTCCGTAATTCCCTCTGCTCAGTATGCGTTTTGATAAATAGCGCGAAACCGTATAACGCAGTGTCAACAACAAAACTGAATTTAATATCAGGAAGACGCTATTGAATTTGAGAGAGGATGTAAATCCAATTGGTTACGAAAAAGCAATAGTGCAACCCAAATGAAAAACAAAATCTATCTTAAGAGCAAAAACTAAAAATAAAATAAATTACTAATATCCGTAAAACAACAAATAAAAATAAAAATAAATTAAATAAATAAAATAAAGTAAAACAAAAAATAACAATATTAAATTAATTTGAGAACAACGACAAAATGACAGAACCCAGAGTCGTGCCACCCCTATCAGAAGCAGCATGACCCAGGTTGCCTACCAGATTTGCAAAGTGGAGAGGTTCAACTGTGATCTGGGCACCCTATACACCTTTATAAGCCGAATTGACTACATACTGGCTCTTTATGTTACCGGAGACGAACGCCAAGAGCTGATCCAATTTGGGACTGTCGAGCGCAGCATCAGCGGAGACGTCATGCGCAGCATTGGAGCCAACGACATCAACACCTGGCCGCAGCTAAGACGACAACTGGTACTCATTTATAAGCCCCAGACCCCTAACCACATTCTTTTGGAGATGTTTCGGAGGACCACATTCAGAGGCAGTGTACGAGCATTCCTGGAGGATGCAGAAAACCGCAGACAAACACTTACCAGTAAGCTTGAATTAGAATAAAATGCTAAAGAAAAAAATTTATATTTAAGATTAATAACATCCAGTATTGAAATCCTTATTGAAAAATTATTTACACAAATTTATTTAAGAATTAATAATCACAATATACAGAATTTGCGTTCACTCATAAACATTTTACAAGAAAAAGGAATATATGAACAAGCGAGTCATACAAGCTCTTCTATTCAAAAACAAAATTCTTCTGATAAGCCACAAAAATCCTATAATCAACATATATTACCAGAAGATATCTAACACCTTTCCTACATTATAATTCACCAGTGCCATATCAAGCTCCACAAAGTCATCAAACACCACCAACTCATAATCCACCTTATCGTCATCCGATACCCTATTACCACAATCCGAGCAATGTATTTCAACCAAGCCATCATGCATACAAGGCTTTTTAGCCAAACCAACGTGAAAACTTTAGACCTCGACCAATTTCTAATATCCATCGAAACAATGCATT
The DNA here is from genome assembly GCF_003286155.1 of Drosophila erecta. Taxonomy (NCBI): domain Eukaryota; kingdom Metazoa; phylum Arthropoda; class Insecta; order Diptera; family Drosophilidae; genus Drosophila; species Drosophila erecta. The sequence goes on along the minus strand of NW_020825249.1, from coordinate 11,398 downwards.
CGATCAGAATAGTTTCAGACAACAACACCAATATCAAAATCACCAATCAACACAAAACTCAAGTTCCTATGTACCCAATCAACCAATAAAGCGATTAAGACCAGCTGATAGTGGTCAGACTAGGAAGAGTATTGACGAATCATTGTACCAAGAGGACGCTTCTATCAGCAGTGTGTCCCATATGACTATTTTTACTATCCAACTTATGACCATTTGGAATATTATCCAGAATATCAGCATCAAACTGAAAAGAACCAAAATTCAGAAACAACACAACAGCCACAGCAGGTTAATACAGACGAGTCAAGCAATGACAACCAAGAACCCAATGTTGAACAGGCCGAAAATTTTCAGCCACAAGCCTTGGAAAACCCCAATATATAACAATTAAATACAAAGAAAATAATTTGAAATGCCTTATTGATACCGGATGATACCGGATACAGTTAACATGATATCCAAAAACATATTTGACCTACCAATCCAGAATACTAATATTCTTATTCATACCAGCAACGGACCGCTCATTATCAGCAAAAGTATAACTATACCTTCAAAGATTTTCTTCCCAACAACAAACGAATTTTTACTGCACCCTTTTTCCGGGAATTACGATGTCTTATTAGGAAGAAAACGTTTAGCAGAAGCAAAGGCAATAATAAGTTACCGCGATCAAGAGGTAACTCTTTACAACAACAAATACAAATTAGTAGAAGGAATAGCAGCACAAGAACAGAGCCATTTTCAAAATGTAAACATCATACCTGACACCATACTCAGACAACCGGAATCAGACCTATACAGATGGGAACATTTAAATAACGAATAAAAACAAAGATTGTGTGCACTCTTGCAGTAATACCATGAAATACAGTACCATGAAGGTGACAAGTTGACATTTACTAATCAACATAATCATACCATCAATACAAAGCATAATCTACCCATTTATTCTAAATTATACAGTTACCCACAGGCTTATGAACAAGAGGTCGAAAGCCAAATACAAGATATGCTAAATCAGGGTATTATACGTACCAGTTACTCACCTTACAATAGTCCCATATACAGCCAAATAGTCAGCCAAACAGAAATTTAGAATTATAATAGACTACCGAAAATGAAACGAAATAACAGTAGGAGATAGACACCCAATCCCGAACATGGACGAAATTTTTGAAAAGCTAACTATAGACCTGGCAACTATTCACCAGATCGAGATGGACCCAGAATCAGTATCTAAGACAGCCTTTTCCACCAAGCACGGTCATTACGAATATTTGCGCATGCCATTCGGATTAAAAAACGCACCAGCCACCTTTCAACGGTGCATGAATGACATTTTACGACCACTCTTAAATAAAAACTGTCTTGTGTACCTGGACGACATAATTGTATTCTCGACATCCCTTGATGAGCACCTACAATCGCTCAGACTAGTTTTTGAAAAACTAGCAAAGGCCAACCTTAAATTACAGCTTGACAAGTATGAGTTTCTCAAGCATGAAAACACATTTTTAGGACATATTCTAACACCGGATGGAATAAAACCAAACCCTGAAAAGATTAAAGCCATTCAGAAATATCCAATTCCCATTAAACCAAAAGAAATAAAATCTTTTCTTGGACTGACAGTAAATTCTTGACTACCGTAAATTCATTCCAAACTTTGCAGACATAGCCAAACCCATGACTAAATGTTTAAAAAAGAACATGAAAATTGATACTACCAACCCAGAATAGGACATTTAAAAAATTAAAATATCTAATATCAGAAGACCCAATTCTCAAAGTACCCGACTTTAGATAGAAATTCATTTTAACCACAGACGCAAGTGATGTCGCTTTGGGAGCGGTACTCTCACAAGAGTGACACCCCCTTAGTTACATAAGTCGAACACTTAACGAACAGGAGGTCAATTACAGCGCAGTTGAGCAAGAACTCTTGGCAATTGTATGGGCGACAAAGACTTTCCGACACTACCTACTTGGACGACACTTTGAAATATCCAGTGACCATCAACCACTAAGCTGGTTGTACCGATGGAGAGTAAAATTATCCGAATTTGATTTTGACATAAAGTACATTAAAGAAAAATAAAATTGCGTGGCGGACGCACTATCCAGAATAAAACTTGAGGAGACCTGAGCGAACAGACCCAACATAGCGCACAAGAAGATAATAGTGACTTGATCTTTATTACAGAAAGACCTTTAAACACTTTCAACAGACAGGTGATATTTTTGAAAGGACCACCAAACATTAAAATAACCAAGAATTTCATAAAACACATAACTCAGATTTATTATGAGCAGGGAAAAAGGCGAACAATATTTGGTTGACCATATTTGCGGTAAAAAGAGTGCGTTGTATATTGACAGTGACCCAGATTTCGGGATCATTCAAGCCGCACATAAATAGACTACAAACACTAAATATACCAGAATCTTGCGTAGCATAATTTTACTAAAAAACATAACCACTTATTCAGAATTTAAGGAATTGATCTCATGCACTCAAAAATTTCTACACCCTGGAATACAGCAAACTACAAAGCTTTTCGGTGATACGTACTATTTACCCAATAGTCAACCTTTTTATCCAAAATATAATAAATGAATGCAATATCTGTAATTTAGCAAAGACAGAGCACCGTAACCCAGATATGCCAATGAAAACCACACCCATACCAGAACATTGCCGCGACAAATTCATGATAGACATTTACTCATCTGAAGGCAACCATTACGTTAGTTGCATGGACATTTAATAGAAATTTGCCTCATTAGAAGAAATAAAAACAAATCCAAGAGCAATGCTTTCCCAAAATACACTAATATATTTCTTAAGCACAGAGGCTTCTCCTCAATATCACTTACATTTAATTTTCAGTCTTAAGTTGAACACTGAAGAATAAAGATCATAATTCAACTCGATTTGCAATTTATTTTATTTAAAAATACTTCGGCAAATAATAATGTAACTATATAAATAAGTGTTTTATGTATTTTAATTTGTTTTGTCTGATTATAATTTGTTTTTCAGGTTCTTGGTTGTTTTTGTTTTTCTCTGATGACTGTGCTGCTGTGGGAAATCTCCCACATAATAACACGCAAAGGACATCAGTAACAATAATAAATGTATTTCTTACCTAAAGCAAACGAATTCCTCCAATGGAATATTAGATTTAAAATGGATATTTAATATTAATATTAATATTTATATTATATTTAATATATATTATTAATATATTATTTTTTATATTTAATGTATATATATTTAATATTAATACTTAATATTAATATTTAATATTAATACTTAATATTAATATTTAATATTAATATTTAATATTAATATTAATATTATTTAAATAATAATAATATAAATATATTTAAATAAAAATATTATTTAATTTAATTTTATTGTTTTGCAGAGTATCGTCAAAGTTGCGTTGCAGCGGGAATATGTGTATTTTGAGGACAAGTGTTTCGACGTTTTAATAGGTCGTTATTTCAGCGCCAAGGATCACTACTGACGCAGAAACTTCTAGAAATAGAGACGGCATTAAAAAAATGTATGTATAAAGTTCCAAAATTGGCGATTTTGTGCAGCGCTTCGGATGCTCGTCTCCCTATCAGATGCGTTGGAAGTGGGTAATCGGAACGGCGTCGTAACCCCTCTAGTGACGAGTAGTTAGTAGTAGTTTCCAATCTAGCTTTTGTAGTTCCTGAGATCGAGGCGTTCATACGGACAGACGGACGGACAGACGGACATGGCCAGATCGACTCGGCTATTGATCCTGATCAAGAATATATATGGTCGAGAACGTTTCCTTCTGTCTGTTACATGCTTTTCAACGAATCTAGTATACCCTTTTAACCCTACGAGTAACGGGTAAAAAGTTTTTCCGTTTGCTTACCCGTAAAAATAAATATTTTCTTTTGTCTTAAAACTTAATATTTAGGACAAACAACAAAAACTATTTTTAATGGGTGGGCAACCGTTTATTATTGAAAATATTTAGTTTTAAAAGTAGGCAAATCACAAAATCTATTTTTAATTGTTGGGCTAACGTTTTCTATTGCCTTTGTAAGAACGTCTTTAAAAATATTTGTTATTGGTTGCCCAAACTTAAAACTAAATATTTTCGTTTAGCCACCTCCTAAAACTAAATAATTTTTTTATAAAAAAAGTTTTCCCACCCACTAAAAATAGTTTTTGCCTACTGTCGGGTCTCGCAGCCGCCAGCAGAACCTACATTTATGTCCAATTGTTGTCAACATTGGAGAAAACAATTAGTTCACGACACTTCACCTATATCTATGCGGATCAGCTGCAGATCGCGCTCTCTTGTACGCTCGTCTGAATCTTCGTCATTGTTTTATGCTGTTCGCTCTGTATACACTCACTCTCGTTTTCGTAGCCCATGCATGCGCATCGGTGCCAAATTTCTCGAAAAAACAATAAATAACATCGCTTGAATTCGCTACCATAAAAATCGTCTTTCATTAAAGAAAGTCAAATAAAAATGCTTATTAGCCCAAAATGTTGGTGACCCCAACGTGATCTCTATATATGTAAACAATGTTAGTGCAATTTATACAAAGCTATTTGAAGCTTCAACTTTACTTCGCTGTTGGCTCTTGGGGACAATAACAATTTCGGCCGCGTTAACATAAGCAATTGATTCATAGACATAAACATCCGCCGATGCCGAATTCGTTATTTCCGCTAAGCAACCAAATAGCTAACGCAGCACAAATTCTATCCATGTGCAACTCTCTTAAAGAGCGCAACCCATTTGAACAAAGAGGAGAGCTCATATAAACAAAGTCCACGAAGGGTTTGCTAAGACGTGAATTGTCTCCGCTTCCTCGATTGTACGTATATATGAATAAAGAATTTATATTTTTTTCTCAATAAATTACCGTGGATACGTTATTGGCGCAGTCGGTGGTCTTAAAGTTTTAGTGACTAACAAAGTACCTTCGTGTGTGATTTAATTTCAACTTTTTGGCTAATCAGTGCTACAAGAAGTGACTATGCACAAGTCATAAAGAGCTTAATAATTAAAACCGCTACAACTTGGTAGCCCACCATACAGGTGTGACCGCTACTAGAAGTAAAAAATTACATAAGTGCTGCAAAGACAAGACCACTAAAGGGTAACTGAAGCCCCAGGTTTTGCATATTAACAAAAGACGGTGTGTGGCCCGCAAAACAAAATACGTGACCGCTACGAGGAGCGAAAAACAAAATAAAATAAAATAAAATCAGCAACAACAACAAGAAAAAAAAACAATAGACCTGGTTCAGATTTGACAGGTATCAACATTTGCCGGTACGACATTGGAACTGAGCTCGTTCATAAGAAGAATAGAGTTAATACTTCAACTTTAACCATCAACTGACGACCTTTAGTTACACGTCCTCTTCAGTGCAATCGAAATGCAAATTGGAGTACGAGTATCCCAGGTCAGTGCAGCTAATACATGGCTAATACACAGCCTTAATCGCCGAGCTCAAGACCCAGACACCATTTGAAGAGCTTTTGAGACGACAATTTAACACACAATTCAATGGATCAGTTCGTAAGTTCATAGAAGAGCTTGAAGCAACATGATTTGTAATAACAAATAAGCTAGCTTTGAAAATAATGATCTACATAATCATATTTATACAAATGCAATGAACAATACAGTACAGAATTTAATTATTAAAAAACTCCACGCAATTAGCCAGATTTGACATAACAACAGTCGGAAAATTAAAGCAAATTGTACAGCAGGAGGGTTGTCATGACAGTGCATGGTCCGACCGCCCAAAATCCTAAAACACCCAAAATACCCAAAATAAAAATCAGTACAGCCCAAACTATAACTACACTTCAAAAAATTAAAATAGAATCAAAATTATAATCAAACATCAACTAGCCAAAAAAAAATCAAAAAATAAAATAAATAAAAATAAAAAATATGAACAAAAATAATAACAGCCATGACCAGCCTTTCGAATTCCAAGAATTTAACCAAAAACTCGACCAAGCACAGACACAAAATCCTTAAATTATCAATAAAATTCTTCCAACTATCAACAAAATCCAGTTTCTTCATCCGCTCTGAATCCGGCAACAAATATGCAAATACCTAGTACCAACGGCCATTCAAAAATGGATACGCCCGAAAATTTTCATCTACATGCCTCGAACGAAGAAGAAGACACAATTCCTTCATAAATATTGTTTTAAACAATATACCGCTCCGATGTGTTATAGATACTGGGTCTACAATATACATCATAAGAGCAAACATTTTTAATTTCCCAGTTAAAACTACTAATTTACAAGTTCACACCATCAACGGTGGAATATCCCTAAAAAAAAATTATAATTCTTAAATCAAGTAAGCTTTGCCCCACTAAACATGTTTTTTATATTCATAATTTTTCTGAAAATAACGCCCAATAAATTTTGGCAAAAGAAGCGTAGATTTAAGAAACAACAGTTTCTTAATGGACTACATACCAGAACGAGAAGGTAACCTAGAAGGCAACCTCGACTGTTTCAATGATTTACAGCCATCATTATGCACTGATGATGAAGTCACAAATTATGCAATAGGAAACGAAATAAGGGAATCAAATGAATTAAGGCTTGACCATATAAATAAAGAAGGGACATACAATACATAGAAGGTGAAAATTTGATCTTCACAAGTACTGTAAGGCATGTAAAAACTAAACATGAAGACCCAATCCTTATAAAACCTTATAAATACCCCCAGTCCTACTACCAGGATGTCGAGGTACAAATCAAAGAAATGATTCAACAAGGCATTGTTCAAAAATCGAACTCACCCTACTGTTCTCCTATCTGGATAATACCGAAAAAAAGCGATGCTTCCGGTAAAACAAAGTTTAGGTTAGTAATCGACTATCGCAAACTAAACGAAATTATATTGATGATAAGTACCCAATTTCTGTCATGGATGAAATACTAAATAAGCTAGGTAGGTCTCAATATTTCACTACCATAGATTTCGCAAAAGGTTTTCATCAGATGCAAATGGATGAAAGCTCGAGTACACTCGAATGCCATTCCTTAACCACAGATACAAGCAATGCCGCTCTAGGTGCTGTATTATCAAATTGTTTGTTACGCTAGCCGTACTCTCAATGAACATGAACTTAATTATTCAGCAATATAAAAATAACTTTTAGCTATTGTCTGAGCCACTAAATACTTCAGATCCTATCTTTTTGGTCGTAAGTTTCAGATCCTTAGTGATCATCAACCTTTAGTTTGGCTCGATAATATCTTGGAACCAAATATGAAACTAAAAGGTGGAAAATCAGACAAAATGAGTTTGATTATCATATAAAATATGTACCAGGAAAAGAAAACCATGTCGCCGATGCACTTTCCCCTGTAAAAATAGAAAACTTCAACGCCGAATCTCCCACTTCAACTGCTACAGTACATAATAGCCATGAAGATAACCAAAATTACATTTCCTTTACGGAAAGACCAATAATTTACTATAATAGACAAATAGAATTTGTCAAAGACGACAATAACAATACAGAAATAAGAAAATATTTTCATAAAACAAAACATAGAACCCATTATAAAGAAATGACAAGTGCGTATGCAAAAGAATTAATAAAAGAATATTTGTGTACATAAAATAGCGTAATAAAATTAGCGTAATAATGAAATAGATTTCCTTACATTTCAAAACGAATACATAGAAATTGAACAACATAACTAAAGTAATGAGAGCAACCAGTAAATTAATAGATATTGAAACATATTCAGAATTTAAAGAAGTAGTAATAAAATCCCGCAGAGAAATCTTACATCCAGGTATAGAAAAACAAACTAAAATTTTTGAAGAAAAATATTACTACCCAGACTATTATAAGTTAATACAGAATATTATCAACGAATGTAAAGTGTGTAACTTGTGAAAAACAGAACATAGAGACATTAAATTAAATTACGAGTTAACTCCAGAAATGATCAATTCTACAGAAAAATATGTTGTCGATTTTGATTTAATCGATAATAAAACATTCCTGTCATGTATTGACGTTTATTCCAAATATGCTGCCTTAAGGCCTGTAAGGCATTGTAGTGACCAACTTAACTTTACACTGCAACAACTCTTCAAGACACCCTCGCCCTAAATTATAGCAGCTTTTGTGTAAAACAAAAAGCGAGAGAATTGTCTTAGACCAATCAGGACAGAATATGATCGTACGATTATACAGTTAGGTAAAGAAAAGCTATAACAGCGACCACCAGCATGCAGCTTCCCAGAGCTTAGAGGATTATCGGATTAAACTTCGTGGCGAACGCTCACAATTTTTGACGCTGCCCATTTAAACTGCACATACACGTGAAATATAATTTAGTTATATATATCCAATCTCATAAAAACAAGAGTGGGATATTTCAATAAATTTCCGTGTGCGATTCGTGTGAAAGTGGCAACGAGATTTGACCCCAAGGCGTAAGGAAGGCCAGGCTTATATAAGAGCATTTGGTTGCTCTACAGCCGACAGCATTTGACTAAAGATTATATAATTATATTTGTTAATTTTATATTCAATTACTTATAACTATTTGCATTATACTTTACTTGTATATACTTTATTTTACCCGCTGAATATAAACGAAAATGAAGAGTTAGAGAATGACTAGGATAATTATGCGTAGATAATATTATCAACGAATGTGTAACTTGTGAAAAACAGAAAATAGAGACATTAAATTAAATTACGAGTTAACGCCAGAAATGATCAATTCTACAGAAAAATATGTTGTCGATTTTGATTTAATCGATAATAAAACATTCCTGTCATGTATTGACGTTTATTCCAAATATGCTGCCTTAAGTAAAGTCAGCTCTAGGGATTGGCTCGATGCAAAAAGAGCTTTACTTAAAATGTTTAATGAAATGGGAAAATCGTCAAAAATAAAAGCCGATAAAGATTCAGCATTTATGTGTGCTGAATTACATTTATGGCTCAAGACCGAAAATGTGAACATAAACGTCACAACAAGTAAAAATGGAATTTCTGACACTGAGAGATTTCATAAAACTGTCAACGAAAAGTTAAAAATTATAAATACTGAGTCCGACTCAGATAAATAAAATAATAAAATTCGAAACCCTACTCTATGTTTATAACCATAAAATTAAACATAATACAACAGGTAAAAAACCATCAAATATGAAGTAGACACTATACAGGGTAATGAAAGTAATGCGCATGGTTTCATTGTCACGTAACTACCTGTCGTAGCACACTCGGACCTGTCTGAAAATTTGGGGCGGAGTCTCTCCTTTCCAACGCGCTCGGTCTCAGTTTGCTCTGAGCAATAGAAGTTGTAGGACGTGTCGTAGAGCGAAGTCATTTTTTCAGCATTGTTTTGATACGAGATTTGCTCATGCGCGCCTTCTTGGGTCTGGGAGTAAATTGTGTGTGCCACTCGGACCTCTGTCGTTTGGATTCTGGATCGTACTCGAACAGGGAAGGGAGATATTTGCCAAACTAATATATATTGTAACATATCCTATATTACACCCACAACTCCCCATAAGATAATTATAAGCAACATACACTAGTATAAGCTCATATATACACATTAATGTATAAACACAAAATATCTAAGTCTAAGCACAAAATGTAATCAAAGAACGAGAGCCCTTCGATTAACCTTGGACACAGCGTCATGTTCCAAAGCCACCCTTTCTCACAGATCGCAAATCATAAACATAGACACTTGTCGCCTTATCATAAACATAGACACTTGCCGCCTTTATAAACACAGACTCTCGTCCCCTAATCATTTGCATTCGACCACTTGGCGAGCCAACTTTCGCGATCGGCGCCTACGCCTACGCACTTGTCCCAGGATTCTCCAATTACCCCTATTCTTCAGAAGACTCTCTTCCAACAGGAAATTAGAGGTTTACAACCCAACTCCGATAACTCCGCTAAAGCCATTGTAAACTTCCAACTTAGTGATAATCAAAAGGATCTAGTTCTTTCCTTAAATGAAATAAATGAAAAGGTTTAATGTGTTTTTTTTTTATTAATCCCTCGGTCTGAATTCGTAATGGGCGCAGTCGGTAGGATAAAAAGAAAAAGTTGTACGACTAGTTTACAAATATATATCTAGAGAAAAAAGATCCTTGTACGACCAAGCGTATCTTTTAATGATTGAACCACGCGAATCGGCGCTTAGTGAACGTAAATCGTAATACAATAAACTCTATTTATCCGCAAAAGAACTACGTATAATCGGTGGTTGTCACACAATAGTCAACCTACTGCATACGATTAATAAGAGTGTAAAAACAAAAAACCAAAGAAAACTCTACAGAAACAAAATCAACTATGGCAACCGAACAAATCCAACTATTATCAGAATCCCACTTGAATCAAGCCTTAAATCAAATTAGGCAAATACCTTCATTCAGTGGAGACACCCAAGAGCTCAGTACCTTTATACGAAGGATAGAGTTCATACTCCAACTGTATCCAACAACGGACCCCAGACAAAAACATGTATTCTTCAGCGCAATAGAGATGCAGCTTGCAGGAGATGCCCAACGAGTGTCACAATTATCTGGAGCAACAACCTGGCCCACTCTAATGAACGCACTCATCAGCGAATATAAAACACAAACACCATGTGAATAATTACTCCGTCGCCTCTACAATACACCCTTCAACGGAAGTATCCGTAAGTTCGTCGAAGAATTAGAAACCAAATCATTCACAATATCAAATAAGCTTATGTTAGAAAATAACGTTAACAACACCTTATTATACACAAATGCATTAAACAACACAGTTAAAGATGTGATCATGAGAAAATTGCCCGATAAGTTATTTATGACCCTTGCTAGACATGACATAACGACAGTATCTAAACTCAAACAAATATCACAACAAGAAGGTGTATACGAAATAACCTTCAATGACCGAACGAAACACCAAAATAACTCCAATCCTAACACAAATCCACCCCAAACTTCTAAGAATAAAGGAAATTATCAAAATTTCGCGAATTATGTTATGCACAACACAAATAAATCAAATCCCAACAATAATTCAAAACCTATTGTATCAAACCAGCAGGTTATGCATGAATTTAAGCAAAAGCTAAATCAGGGTAGAGCCCAGAACCCTTTAAATTACCCACAACACAATAGTAAGGCACCAAACCCTCCCGTCAAACGGCAGAGAGAAAGTGTTAGTGACCAATACAAAATGGACACAAGCGAAAATTTTCTTCAACCAGCCTCGGAATCAGAAAGCGATCCAGAGGAGTTGGTAATCTATTCCTAAAAATCAAACTAAATAATATTACTCTCAAATGCC